>NC_051138.1:15194519-15494519 GCF_014839805.1 Manduca sexta
AGCCGACATGAAGTTATACAACTGTCGACTTTACGGAGGGGGCGTAATATCTGCGACACAGTTACGGAACTAATGCAGATATTTTCGAACATTTTATTTTAAAAAAATCCGTATTATTTATTCCAAATAAAGCTTTATTATAATTAAAAGTATTTATTATTATTATTAAAAAAAATACTCCTTTCACTTATATCACAGCATTTAGTTATTTAAATTTAAAAAAAAGCTTTTTATACAGGAGAACTGTATTCAAAAAACAGACTTAAAGTAGTACGTTAAGGTATGGAATCATTTTTAGCAATTGTTTTCTGCAGTATGTATTTACATCATGGTAGCGCTATAAGATTATACAATTATTTAATGAAATGATTAATTTTAAATAGATATACATCATAAAATCGGGTGTTCAAAGGTCACTGAGGTTTGTGCCGTCGCGTGATAAACAAAATCGGATGTAATTTCTGCGCTCAAGAAAATGATCTTGTAACTAAACAGTAGAAACTTCATCCAAGATCTTGAATTACAAAGTATTCTGTGGTACCCACTGCGCTCGCCATCCTAAGACATGAGATGTTAAGTCTCATTATGTCTAGTAGTTACACTGGCACAATGTCCTTTAAACCAACAGCGACTACACACTGCTACTTTACGGCAGAAAATCATAATATGAGAGACCACCAATATATTAATTTATCAGACCTATTATAATGAATTTTAAAAAATCACAATTAAAATGATTATTATGCAACTTGGAAACAGATATTGGCTTATAGTTTAATTATTAAAGATCCCTACAATCCAACTATCTTAATTTACATTAGAAATGCGAAACCCTTATGACAATTATGTATTCCATGTTTGTGCCCGAATCGTATTTGGGAGGCATTATGCGACGAGCTGGCCGCTGAGCTTAGACTGTCTGGATGATTTCAATTAGGAACCAGGAGCTATGAAATATAGAGTCATTTTATACTGAATGCAGATTATTATAGCCTACTGCTGGTGGTAGGATATATTTTATATCCTCCCGGATAGCGACCAACTGTGTTAAAACCCGTAGTAGCCCACGTAAGTGTGTCGGGATCAGCCTGAGTATATCCGGTTCCAACAGGCCGGCATAATTGTGTCGACTGCCGAGGGATAATCATCTCGTCAGACGTTGCACTGAACGCATGCCCACACGCTCACTTATACATTTTGCGTGCACAACGCGTACAAAATATAAACGCGAACGCGCGCTCTAATAACATGTATATATAATTTTACATATTATATACTTAAAATCAATAAGTATAGTCTTATCAGTCACTGGCCTGGAGAACCCGATTCAGGCGAACGGCACGTAGATGCTGCACGTGGCTGGCTCCGGCGGCAGCTCGCCGGGCAGTTGTACGGCCACGTGGGTGACCAGGGTGTACACGTGGTCGGGGTCAGCTCTCGCGACGCTGATGATGTGCACGTGATCGGCTCCGGCGGCAGCTCGCCGGCAGTCGGTCGGGTCAGCACACCCGACGACGGTGTTGCGCAGCTGGACGTGGTCGGGAGGCAGCTCTACCGTCCGTCTGCTACGGCACCGTGATCCGCACCGTATAAGCGCACCATAGAAGTGCACCGATGAAATGCACCGATGAAGTGCAGCGTCGTAGAAGAAACACCGTGGAGAAGAAGAACCTGGAATCAGAATCCACCAGGTCAGAATGCAAGCTAGGCTTACATTCCGCGCCAGCGACTCGAGACAGCTCACAAGCCCTGATGCCCAGAATACATAGTTAGCGGTTAGTAAATTGGCACACTCACCCTAGCGGGAACAACGATGTGTGTGACAATATGTAGTGCCACGGCCAAAGATAATGGCTCAAAAGGCGGCGAGTCGCGTTGCACGCCTATTTATGCAAGCGCCATTCGGACGTACGTCAGAGCAATGACAATTCAAAGAAATGATGATGCTGATTGGTAGTTCTAATTGCGAGGGAGTAAATCATTCACATTATAACCACAGACTAATTAGAAAGACAATAGTAACGTTAACAGAGTATATATGTAAGTATAATTGGTAACGTTACACTTTACAAGAAAGAAAGAAAAAAAAGCCGTGCGTATTGGACATTTTAGGTCTCAGTAATGACTTACATTGACTTTTAACAAACCATTTTATTTTAGTAAAGCAACAGTATTCCTAGCTATATACCTTTCAGAACCGTTATAAGCATTCAATGGTAGAGAAAATCGAATGCAAACGTATTTTAAATGCCACAAGCCACGCAAAATGTAACTCAAATAGATTTTACAGAACAGCGTAACTTTAAATGCAACGAGCCAGAATACCGCGGCTGTCAGATGCACGTACTTGTCAAATTAAATTGTAGTATTATTATGTATTCAACGACAGCACTCACCATTCTTCACGCCGCTTATTCTAGGGTAGACAGCAGTGGCGAAGCTACCATACAACCCGATTCCTACCGGCTTCCCTTTTAGAATTACTTACGTTTGTCTTAGTTTTTCTTTTCTGCTAAATTGGCCGCGATATGTTAACTAAGGCAATTTAATTTTGCCTTGGGTTACGTTTTGAAAAATTTCACTCTTCACCACTGGTAGACAGTGGAGCAACTAATAATACCTCACGTTTCGCCGTGTGATTTCAAGGCTATCCATATAAACCAGTTCCAGACCCTGAGCTGATATTTAGCAGAAGTCACATTAACAAACTCGGTCCGTGGTATCGAACCTTAGATTCAGCATGGCAGTAGCACCGAAATACAACACAGTCGATATTTATACCAATATATTGTATAGTTGAAAATATTTTTTGTTTGTCAAAACGCGCTAATCCTCTATCTATTCTGCCTTATACTTAAGTGCTTCAAGCTATTACTAACAAGATTTTATGCAAATAGAAACTATTCAAATACGTGCTAAATATTCACCTTGGGATACTTTAAATACTATTATAACACTCAGCCTTCATACATTAATTTAAAATTGAAAATAAACAAAACATTCGTAGCTCAACGAGATGTGACTAATTTGAATCATCTGTTGAATTGAATAGTTTCCTATGTTTGATTTTGCACCTTATTCTATAAGTAGTTAAAAGAAATTTTGAGACGCCAGCATCAAAACTGGGTGAAAAAGTAACTCGTTATTCATATTTGAAATATTGTTGTGAACAAAAGAAGGCGCGTGATTGGTTTATCGCGCTGTCTCTTTCTCCAGCACGCAGTGTTATGGCCGGTGACACTTGGTGATGTCACAGTTTGCTATTACTGTCAATTGACAGCTACCCTTTCCAGCAAATTTCAAAGCTTTATATCTTATCTATTACGACATGGATTCAGGAAATTATTTTCCGTTTCATTGTGGATATCATACATTTTGGATAAATATATTTAGAAAAATAATCTACTATCCTATTGCTTGTAGCCACTAAGCAAAGGCACCACAAACAGCCCTGATAAATATTAATGATTCATGAATTTGATTTATACTACAGATATAATATAGCCTCTCGGTCTGAGTGTGAGAGATGTGAACCATATTCTAGATTCGATTATTCGAGTGTTTCGAATTGCATAGCATAATATCGATTTTACAGAACTTTGGATTAAATTGACTATTAGTTTCTACCCCTTATTAGACTGCCTTGGTGGCGTCGTTGTACTGCATGCGCGGTACGACAGTGCCCGAGATCCTGGGTTCGAAATCCCGGGTCGGCAAAGTGATATTTGGGTTTTTCTGCTCAGTATCAGCCCAGAGTCTGGAATTTGTGCCCGATAGGCTCGCCCCCTGTCATATCATGAGACGGAACACACTTGGCGAGAAATGGGTGCCTGGTTGCGCCTCTGCATACCCCTTCGGGGATAAATGCGTGATGTTGTGAGTGTAGTTTCTACCCGTGAAAAGACAAAGACGTAGGTGTTACTTATCAGTGGTGAAAGGTCCATATAACCCATATCTGCAGGTTTCCCTTCATGTAGAATTTATGTATCTAATTATAATTAAAACAGTTTGCAAACCGCACTCGTGCTTTAGTACCTATACGTGTTGGGTTCTCTTCGGAAAATGTCACCATTCGCCACTGGAATGTATACAATCTTTACATTAACATTACAATAGGATATTATCTTGTGGTCATAAAATCATCGCGACCAGCATTATCATCGCGTATGCAAATCCTATTTTATATTAGTTTCCAATTCATTTTCGATCAAACATTTTTACTTGCCCCTCAGGAAAATTGGAAGTAATATAAAAGTTGTCTATATGTTAATCTGCGCATAGTCCTCCGGGTTTATCCTGGAGTAATTAACCCGTGTGCTAGACCTAGGTTATCTAAAGGCAAGAACGGCTAGAACTTGACCTGTTTATAAGGACTATAGTTGCTGAAAGTTAAAAGCTACGGTATGTTGATATTCTCTTGACATTTACTCCTTATTCGATAAGATCATTATTAATAAATAAATAATATATAATTTAACTAGGTGCTGCTCGTGGCTTCGCCCCCGTATAATTTTTCAATACAAAAGTTCCTAAAATACTGACGATAGCATCATCTGTACGACAACAGCGCCATCTATTTAAGGAATCTGATAAAAAATGTCACAGGAGCAATTTATCAGGATAAGAGTATTCCATGTGTTAATCCAGGATGAGGTCTACCCGTGTGCTAAATTTTATCCAAATCCCTTTAGTTGTTTTGCGTTTACTTGTACCACTTTTGTTGATGCTTACAACAGTGACTACACACTGCTGCTTGGACGCAGAAATGTAGATTGCGGTGGTAACTACCCAGGCGGACTGACATATGAGAGACCCACCACTAGTAATAATTCTCTAAATATCCTCTGAGCCGTCATTAAAATCTTTATGTAATTATCGTATCATAAATATTTGTACTTAACTTGTAAATAACTCTCCATTTGGAAAACCAATTTACAATGTTATGAACAAATAACAAAAGAACGTTGGAAGCATCTCGCTGCATTTGAAACACAATTTTAAGACTGTTTTATTTCGATGTTTCTTTTAATCTTTCATCGGAGCGGTTTAGTTCGTCTTGTTTGCTTGTTTGTTAAGTCGATGTTTGTTATTTGAAATTGATCATACAGATGTATCGATGTACAAATGTTTGTATATTTTTGTCAATTGTAAAATAAAATTATGTCGATATAACTACCCGTAACGTCATCGTCATACTGAGCTTTGTAAATAAACATACATCACCAGTATTCCTGAAAGGGTAGGCAGCAGTGGCAAAATGTGAAATTTTCCGAAGGAAACCCGATACAACATATAGTTACTAATATGCATAAATGTGGCCTGCAAATCGTTCTAATGATAATTAGATTCTCCATAAAGGGCAACCGATAGGAATTTGGTTATATGGACCCTACGTCCCTGGTAGGCAGAGGTGCAATCAGGGCACCTATTTATCGCCTTATTTTCTCTCCTAATACAGGACGAGCCTATCGCCATATGGGGCACAAATTCCAGACTTAATTTAATGCACAGAAGACCAATGCAATATTTCCCCGACCCGGGATTCGCACCGGGAACTTACAGCGGTCTCATAGCGCGCGGCCAGTACAATGCCATAAAAGCAGCTTTGATTTTATGCGATTTATACACTACTGCATTATATTACACTGTTCATGTCTCATAATGCCTAGTAATTGATTGGCTGCAGTATCCTGTGTCCACAGTGTACTGCTATTTTTAGGGCCAAAATTGATCGTTAATTTTGTCAGAAATCAAAACTCTTTTGCTACGATTACATATCGTAAACGAAGGAGAAAACGGCTCGCTTAACAATTTAACTTTTCTAATAAAGTACAAAATATTAGAAAAATAAAGGAAAGACAAGAAAAACTCTTCTTTAATTTATATATTTTTTTCTGAAATTATCCAATTTCGTTATTAATATCTCTATCAAGATATAAAATTAAAAATAGAATTGCGATACCAAAAAAATATAACAATAAATATACAACATATTTAAATACTACGTTAAAACAATTCACTACATATCGTCTAACCGTACCCCGAAAAGGAATAATTAGCAAATTGTTCCAACATAGTCGCGAACTAATAAAGGATGTAATAGTCTGTGTCTTTCGTGGTTCTAATCTAGAGTACCGTTAATGGCATGTAAGGTACGAAATATTAGTTGGGGAAAGTGTCTTACCTGCTACCCAAACGCCTACGTCGTCTACGGCTCAGTCGGTCTCCTGCCGCCGTAGCCGCCGCTACGCTGCTACGAGCTACGAGCTACGTAAACTTTGAATACGCAACTACGCCATTGCGATATATCTTGCTACGAAAAATATTTTAAAAAGATATCGTATTTAAGAAATAATTATTCTGTTTGAATATAACATTCGTGTGACTTTTAATTTTGTTAAAATGTGATAGAAATGAAATTCGGTGGTGTTAAGACATGGAAATGTATAAATAGTGCATTCGATGTGTCTTGTGATAATGGTAAGTAAGATTATATTAATAGCATTATGTAAAAATATAAAATAAACATATGATCTATAGATAATTGTGTCTGTAAAGGCATTGTGTAAAAATTACAAGATAAAAAAACATAGTCTACAGATTTCTGGAAAAAATAATTTACATACTAATTATTTCTTAATATTCACCCACACAAGTTCAACCCTTTCGACATTAAAATTAATTTTCACATCGTATTAATTATATATGATAACGACATTCTGATAAATTCCTAATATACGAACATCTTAAACTGATATATTTTCCATTTCTATTTAACATTTTATTTTATTTATTTTTTATAACCATCTAACGTTATTAATTACATATAAATATAATATTTCTACCTCAAATTAATTTTAAGCGAAAGGTCTGAAATAATTAGACGCACGCGAATCAGTAATTAAGTTAATAGTTTGTGTAATTTAAGATCTCTGAGCATTATTTATTTCATTTATTCATTTCAAATACAGACTTAAGAGGTATACAGTATTTGCTAGTGGCACCCAAACTAAGCTACGCATGTATCTTGGGCTGCCATAATAAAAGTAACAATATAAGTTATTAGCTGTAAGCAGAAAACAATGCAATTATAACTCATTATTTTGCTCTTAAATGTTTTGAGGCACGAATATTACACGTCTTATAATATTATTTATCTCATGCAGACAATTACTACTTTTGCTGGTGGTAGGATATATTTTATATCCGCCCTTATGCAACCATCCTACATAACTCATGTAAGTGTGTTGCGTTTCGGGATCAGACTGTGTATATACGTTTCCAACAGGCCGGCATAATTGTGTCAACTGTCGAGGGGTAATCTGTAGTTAATCGACATTCTATTGAACCCCACACCATTTACCATCGGGTGCAGTGGGGTAATTCACCGTGCACGTTTAAAAAAATTATATAAAAAAGTAATTACAGACATACTAGGTGGTCCATTTTAACACGACGGTTCAATTAAAATCTTATAATTTGGCTTATGCTAATTGCACATGCACAGGTAATATGGTTTCATTTAAAATGACCCTATATTTTGTCTCACTGCTGGACACGAGCCTTCTATACTACTGAGAAGAATTAGGTCGTAGTCCACCACATTGGCTTAGTGCGGATTGATAGACTTCACACACCCTCAAAATTCCTATAGAGATCTTTTCACATTTCCTCACGATGTTTTCCTTCACCGTTAAAGCAAGCGATCATTTACAAAGAAATCACACATGGTGTGTGCCCTTGGAATTTGAACCTACGGACAATCGTCTCGGCAGTCCGTTCTACTCTCAACTAGGCTATCGCCACTTCTAATGTCATCTATGTTTCATGATTGTTCAAAATATTTAAATATCCAGCTAAATGTCGGCAAAATTGTATTATGTCAAATATTAAACAAGATTTGTCTAACCTATTTATATTTTTATAGCATTAAAAAGAAAACAACAAGAAACATTCCATCATTTGATAAACAGCAATAAAGATAACATCCCACCTTACGTAAGCAACATTAGATTTGCATAAAACACGAGGCAACCACAATTATCCTTTTTAGTCTTCGCCGGCGTAAACATTAATTGTGATTAATCTGACCCTATTCATGTTTTCCACGTGACGAATAATAAGGAAAAAACATTTGCGGGTTTTCTGACGATATTTGGGGTGGTCACAAGGTCAGACAGATGGAATTAGATCAAAATATACGTTTTTTGATTTGTGATAATTAAATGACTAGCGTATTATTTATATCAAAATTTTCTATGTTTTTCGATTTATATTATAACTAAGTTGGTTCGACCTGGAATTTTCGCACAATATGGATACAAGTAGCGGGAACAAGGATAGGCAGTTTAAGACAGGTCCGTCTGGAAATCTTTGGGGGAGTCTCATGTTTAGGTGTGGACTTTATGTGGCTGATGATGATGATGATGATGGATAAACTCGCCCTACCACACCATTCGACGCAACTGGTACATTTGCGCCTCTGCATACCACTTCGAGGGTAAAGGCGTAAACTTATGTACGTATGTATGAAAAATTCATGTCCCTCTTGAATTTTCTATATTACAAGTTACTACAGGTGTAAAGAATCTTTTGTCTTATTGAAACTAATGACGAGACGAGCATGCTGCTCGCTTGAATGCTCCCAATACTACCACCCATAAACAATAGCAACACCATACAGAACTTTGACGTATAAATCATCGCGTAGTACTCTTCTGTGCTCGTCAATCTGAGACACAATGTGATAGTCTCATAATGCTCTCATTTTGTTGGTGCTAGGGTATATTTAATATCTACTCGGATACCGACCACCGCACACAAGTTGTTAAAACCCGCCATAGTGGTCCACGTAGTCTGTTGCTGTTACGGGCTCAGCCTGTGTATATCGGGTTCCAGCAAGCCGGCATAATTGTGTCGACTGCCAAGGGTTGATCATCTCTCGACAGTCGACATTCTTTTGAACCCCACTCCACTTACCAAGATGCAATGGGTCTCTTTATCGTGCTCGTATAAAAAAAATGTCCAGTACTTACACTGGCTTCAATTTCACCCAAACCTAAACACAGCAGTACATGCAGACTGATACTTAGCGGTAAAAAGAGACATTACGGTAGTGCCTACCCAGACGGACCATCGCATACGAGAGTTCTACCACCAGTCAGCAGAACTTGATGTTAAAGAACCACCACAGCCAATAAAACAAAGAGTAACAGTGGCAAAGGGTCCTTATAACCGGACTCCTGCCGGACTTCCCTTTCATACTTTATATAAAATCTAAATTATCAAACGATTTTCGGATCGCTTTCATGCATATGAGTACCTATATGTTGTGTTAGGTTCTCTTTAGGAAAATTGTACCCTTCGTCTGCATAGTAACCATTAAGAAAGACGGATAATGATTGAAAACGCGGGAAGGGTATGAGGCCTCTGGGATCGAAAAAGAAGTGGATCTACTGGAAATTGGTCTTACATCCGTCTCATAAAATGATAAAGGATAAATACATTACCAAACAAAAAGTGATACAAAAGGGATCGCCGGTAATGATGAGGCCGCTTATTGTACATTATAGATCTAATATAATGAATTGAAGGAATTAAAGGAAGGAAGTAATCAAACAAGATGAATAAATCTTGTTTGATTACTTCCTGAGGCAATTCTTGTGCGCTCGGCCTCCACATCCAATACATGCACGGGGGGATATTTGTCGCAGTTCTAGTCACACAGTTAAGTGTGTAAATCTTATAGTTGCTAATTCACATTGGGGCTTATAAGGCTCGCGAACATTTCCAGGCCTTCTGCCCTCCTTCCATCCTAAGAAGTTTCCTTATCTTTCCCGCACACTTCCTTCCCAGCTATCCCATTCCAACTTTCAAGTAGGTCCCTGCAGTCGCTAACCAGGTATCCAGTATCCCCTTCCCAGATTTACCCCCAGTAATGACTGCGGGGATCGAAAAAACTTGTTTGTTTTTCTTTTAACGATGGTCACAATAAAGAGTATTTGTATTGTGTACATATAATTATATTACTCAAACTCGGAGTTGACACTAACACCCCACATTTCTCAGCTCAAAATATCACTAGATCAATGGAACGAGATATTAAATAACTAAACAACATTGCTCGAAGGCAACTCAAAATAAATCTGTCTGACGTTGACGGTAATTTTTAAGAAATATTTTCATTCCTTACCGAGGTACCTGATGAAAAATGCAAGCGAGACCAAGATACAAATAGAATTGATTCGCGGTCCAAACTCGACATCTCGGGAAACCATTACTCGTGTGACGCAACTTT
Source organism: Manduca sexta (assembly GCF_014839805.1). Classification (NCBI taxonomy): domain Eukaryota; kingdom Metazoa; phylum Arthropoda; class Insecta; order Lepidoptera; family Sphingidae; genus Manduca; species Manduca sexta. The sequence continues at coordinate 15,204,817 of NC_051138.1, forward strand.
TAAAATATTTGATCGTGGAAAACTGTATTTGGTAGAGAAAAATCTTATTAGAACTATTTGAAGTGTATTATCAAGAGGTAATTAAATAATTGCCTCGGTAGCACAGTTGTACTACATGCGCGGTACGACAGCTCTCTGAGGTCTTGGATCTGAGGTCATCATCACATACATCAGATGCATCACACATACACAACATCACGCATTCATCCCCCCAAAGGGCATGCAGAGGCCCAACCAGGGCACCCACTTTTCGCCAAGAGTGTTCCGTCCCATGATGTGATAGGGGACGAGCCTCTGGCCATATCGGGCACAAATTTCGGACTCCGGACTGATTCTGAGCAGAAAAACCCTAATATCATTTTGCCCGACCCGGGATTCGAACCCAGGACCTCAGAGCGCTGCCGTACTGAACCAGTACAACTACGCCACCGAGGCAGTCAAAGAGAAATCTCGTGAAAAGAACTCACAAGTTAAAATGTCTAATCTACGGGTAGACATTAATTTTATTTATTCATATTACCATGACATATTGCGCACGTGACTTACCCGGTATTGTATTGATATTGCAATGTCACATATGATAGGACGGAAATACGCTGCGAAATGCAATCGATGTATAATATGGGTACACCTTAGGGGCTAACGGGTTACTTGATATTTACGTATTCGAAGATTAGTTCCCACTGTCCCTTTTCTACAATAGTAATAATATCAGTAGATTACAGAATATACAAACAGACGGAAAAGGGGACTTTGTTTGATAAAATCTATATATAACATCTCACGTTGGTCTAGGGACTTGCTTGGCCTGGAACTATTTTAGATTTGATTCTTAAGTCAGGGAACAAAATTTTGGTAAGCTTTCGATTCTACCACGACTTAGTAATAGGATTGAAAATTATACCACTCCAATAATCGTTCTGATTCATGAGACAATTTTAAGCTCAAGGAAATTGCAAGGCATTAGGTGCCTCCCCACATACCTGAGGATAAAGCAGAGAATATAACTAAGTAAAAAAGATATTGTAATCTACTGGATCATTTTGACATTATTTTTCTAAATGAAACCTCATACTTATCAGCTTGAAAATAACTCTATAATAAGTAACTTAAGCCGTAGATGTAAAATAAAAATGTGTAAGTTTGGAAAAAAAGAAATATGAATAAAAAGTTATTTTAATTTTTCGCGCCCTAATGCCACTGCTACTACTCTAAGATAATTCCTCGCATCATCAACATCATACTTTCAGACAGAAATACACAGGCCATATTCGGATTTAACTACAAAATGATCAAAGCATCAGAAAACTAAAACCAGGATTTTTGGGGAAAATATTCATTATTAATGGATAATTCTTGGCACAATGTCAGCAAAGGTGAAGTATGTGGTTTCATTTAGTAACGCAATGTCAAAATCACTCTGTATAATAGAACTTGTTTTAATGAGATAAAATCTGCATCGCACTGCACTGATAAGCACAATTACTGCGGTCTAGTTAATTGCAGTAACGAATGCGCTTAACCCAGTTTTCAGCATTCAGTCTTTCGACATTTAAATCGATACGTGTCTTTACACTAATTGTCTGTAGTACATTAATATGGAAAGGTGCGTTCACACCGCACGGTAAATTTCTCCGATACAATTATTGCAACAGCAGAACTGACATTGAACATGTGAAGATGGTGATTCGTTTTAGTCTTTATTAGATTGATTTTTAAATTCACAACTACTTATATAAAAAAATACTATACAGGCTAGGACACAGGACAGGATAGGACTATGCTTTATCGTATAGTAGTAGTCTACACTATACAATAAAGCAATAAAAAAACAGGATCAATGCATGAAATGCGTTAATAATAATATCAGCCCTTTATTATATACTGACCCACTCATGGGTACTGGATTTACCACTGAGAGGGATTAGGGCTTAGTTCAAACTTGCAGTGTGACGTGTTTCTTAAATTATAGGAGACCATAGCATGAAATTTTAAATATTTGTATATAAGCAGAAATTGGATATTATATTTAGTTAGACTTCTATTCATTTATGAAATTTTTACTGATATTAACTGGGCAGTAGGTCTCTCATATGTGAGATGGGTAAGTACCATCGCAATGTCTATTTCTGCCACCAAGCAGCCGTACATATATAGTCAGTATTGTGTTCCTTTTTGAAAGACATTGTAGTCAGTGTAACCACTGGACATAATGAGACTTAATACTCATTATGTCCAGTCTAAGTCTCATAAGTCTCATAATGTATCTACCAAAGTATTTTTTGGTATTCCAGTGCAGTGGAATACCAAACAATACTTTGTAAATCAAGGTGTTGATGGTGTTTCTATTGCTTATAAGCGGTCGTATCGCTTACCATCATGCGACGGCAAGCTCGTCACATCATTGAAAGCAATAACAAAAAGGGAAATAAAAATCCCTTTCAACCAAGTACACGATCCAAATAAAATATCAATGAAAAACATTAGACTTTTATACAGAAATGTATTCCTGGTTATATGTTCTGACAGGCAGCACGGTTGCGTGTGATCAATATTGAACCCTATAAGCACAGTAAAGTCAAACTAAATAACTACTATTTGTTTCAAACTGTATGCTTAGGAGTAATATTCTGTTGATTTTTTTCTGTTTCCAATCGCTTGAGCAGTTGGAAACACTATTTTAGGACTAGTGGGCCTTCTAATATTATTTTAGACAAAACTTTGTAAATAATGTGATTGATTTTAATTTTATTTCAAAAATAGTTTTCGCTTGCAGGTATGCCCGTGGCAAAGTCCATTTTTGAAATTAAAAATAGGTAATTAAATAATATGAATATAATTAAGTTTAAAATTAGGAATTGATTGTTCATAATTAAATTAATAGTATCAAAGGCTCCATATCTTTAGTGAGTTTTTGGTGAAATATGTAAAATCTATTAGTAGTTACCTTGTCTGTTTTTTATTAAGAATCTTACCGAAATCATTTAAAATTTCTGCATCAAGAACTATAGTATTTCAATCAAAATTAACTAACCGACAAATCGTATGCATTTATCGTGAGGTGCGAATCGCCTCCCATTTGCATGTATGTTATTGAAATGAGTACTGCATGAGACGTCATCGCTTATTGTGTTAGCGTCAACTGTGAATAGTTTTCGTCCTCTATTTCATATCCTGACGTCAGTGATATAAAACAAGATGAATACGATAGTAATGGTGAAAATACATCATTCTTATGATAAATAAAAAGAAGGCATTTTGTATTAAAAGTCGTGTTTGAAAACATGCTAACCACATGCCTGGCTTTGAAATTATTGGTACTGGTGGTAAGTCTATCGTACGTGAAAGTCCGCCTGGGTATGTACCACTGCAATATCTATTTCTACCGCCAAGCAGCAGTGTGTAGTCACTGTTGTGTTCCGGTTATAAGGATATTGTAGCCAGTGTAAATACAGGACATAATAAGACTTAACGTCTCATGTCTCAGGATAGCGAGTTCAGTGGAATACCAACCAATACTTTGTAATTCAAAGTGTTGGATGGTATTTCTACTGTTTATGCGTGTTCGTATCGCTTACCATCAGGCGAACGACAAGCTCATCTCGTCACAGAAAGCAATAAAAAATAAAAAATCGGAGTATTCTCCACGAAGTACCTTGGTTTTTGGCGATGTTTTTTCTCCCCGCTAAAGAGAACGATAATCAACCATGAACATTCGAAAGGCTCTCTCTCTCTAACCCGGTATTCCGTCTCAGCAGTCCGTTTCACTTTCATTCATTTAAAGTCACCTTACCCTTAAGAATATTTGTTTTCCACGTTGACAAATGGCAGCTAGTTTAAAGGATTTAACAAAACACTCAAGAACAACAAAATAGATCAACACAGGCCGCGAAACTTGTGCCAACAGCCGCTCGAAAGTAAACAATTGTTTAACAAATCACTTAAGTTTTGACGCGCTCAGGTGGCCAAATAGAGACCATTTTTCATGTGATATTTGTTTTGAAATAGGTAAGCAGATTCGGGTGTTAGTATTACTAACAAGCCAATAGTCTTCTATTACAAAATAAAAAAATAACCAAGATAACCAGTTATACTTAATACTAATGCAAAGGTGAAATGTTTGTTTTTGTATGTTGTTAGTATGGTCGATATTTACAACTTGTGGTTGTGTAAGGAGTGGCGCTTATGAAATAAGAACTCGAGTTTAAGTGTAAACTTGGATTTGAATAAAAAATGTTAGTCAAATAAGTAAAATTATTTGTTGTTCAAGTGAATAAATAGGTTATAAAAATGACGTTTTGGTTGCCATTTTAGTTCAGATTTTGAACAAACAGTTTATAAACAGTATAGTTAATTAACGCTAAATTACCTCTAATACTATAGGTGACATGCAGACAACAGATTTGAACACAGGTGAAGCCAGGGCAAAAACTTAATGTAGATATTCAGCCTGTTGGATTTTATACAAATCATTCCAGATTTTATCCAAAACTTTTTTTATCAGGACCGAAACTTGTAACGAACTTTTCGTTTTATATTACCCTGGGGAGAGATAGTCTTAAACAATCCGCGACAATTGTCTTAGTATGCCCTCTGGTATCCCTTACCCGCGGCCAATAAGCGTAGCTTTATTTGTACGTAGGTCGCTAGGCTTTAAGCGGAGATCTAGATTTTTTTTTAATTTCCAAGACGATGTTCCCACTAGGCTATGCCTGTATCATGGACATCAAAACCACATTATTATGTATTAGTGTCCAGAATAAATTAAGCAAATATTTATTTTTATAAGGTAATACACACACTCACCTTTTTTTATCCCCCGAAGGGATAGGGACATGCGCAACTGGTGCAATCATTGTCCGCTGTGTGTATTCCGAGAGTTTTGGCGGTCACACAGCCCAATAAACTTATTATCAATCTATCCATCTATATATATAAAAATGAATTCCTATTTCCCTTGGTCAAGCCATCACGCGTAAACGGCTGGACCGATTTCACAATTATTTTTTGTCGTTGTGTTTGTTATTGACGGAAGAAGGTTCTTATGAAAGAAAAGATTCAAAAAATTGCGCGAAAAATTAGAAAATTTAAGAAAACTTAACGAAAATATTAATTTTATATAACTGTCAATTGTTTGAAATAAAGAAGAATGCACGCTGCAAATTCATAGTTAAGACGTCTGTCGGGTCAACTAGTAAAACATATTTCTAAGTAAAATAGCCTAAGTTATTCCTATAACAGCTAGTAGTTGTCAACTTCCATCAAAATCGATCTGTTCCGACACAAGCATCCGAGTTTATAGAAATTTTTTATACAAACTCAGTCCCTTAAATTGGCTAGACAACCCGAACCATACTTATGCGTGTAATTGTCAAATCATCCACGCGTTTGAAACGAATTGTCGGCAAACAAGCGCGTAAGCCATAACATCGCATTGACTGTTCCATGATTCAACGTGAGAGTCGAGTCGACCTCTAGTCATGTTAAGATTATCCGAACGGGGTATAAATCAGGAACTACCCGGTACTAGGGATGGGACACATAATCTTGATGGATAGAGGCTGTTATTTTACAGTATAAATGTTTGAGCTTTATACGAATAAGGTTGCTGTATTGTTGATAGAAATTCACATTTTTGTACTAAGTATATGTTCTGAAATCTCAAATTTTACTATGCCGTTGGCTGGTAAAGAAGCAATTTCCCGTGATGTTAATTGAATTCGATATATAATAATAATATCAGCCCTGTATTATATACTGCCCACTGTTGGGCACGGGCCCCCTCTACGACTGAGAGGGAATTGGCCTTAGTCCACCACGCTGGCCTAGTGCGCATTGGTACACTTCACACACCCTCGAAAATTCCTATAGATAATTTCTCAGGTATGCAGGTTTCCTCATGATGTTTTCCTTCACCGTTAAAGCAAGCGATAATTCACAAAGAAAACACACATAATTTTTTAGAAAAATCAGAGGTGTGTGCAAAACTCGGTAGATAGCTATTAATTTAGCTGAAATAACTAATAAATAATACCTAAAGTAATGCACAGTATATAATAGGTATTAAAAAATAGATTTGTCAACTTAGCCTAAAATACCTGAGGATCACTTAAAAAATATCCTGCTGTTATTTTAGTTGCGATATCTCGCTTATCAATTGCACACTGGTATTTTACTCCTTACATATTATAAATGCGGAAGTTTGTCATTGTTTTAGTATGTTGCCTATTTTTTTTATTTGCTGCTTGAATGACGAGACGAGCTTGCCATTTGCCTGATGGTAAGCGATACGACCGCCCATAAACAGTAGAAACACCATCCAACACCTTGAATTATAAAGTATTGTTTGGTATTCCACTGCGCTCGTTATCCTGAGACATGAGATGTTAAGTCTCATTATGTCCAGTAGTTACACTAGCTACAATGTCCTTGAAACCGGAACACAACAGTGACTACACACTGCTGCTTGGCAGAAATAGACATTGCGGTGGTACTACCCAGGCGGACTCTCACACATGAGAGACTTACCACCAGTGAAACAATATCCAAACCCATTCACATTAAAATAACGGACGTTACAATAGCATTTCACGTAACAAAAAACCTTTTTGTATTGCACAATTGGATTTCATGTTACATTGTTTCATTTGAACTTTTAAAACAATGCAATGTCATTTAAATTGTTTACTTTTTTTACATTCGATTTTTTGTTGAACCACGTATATTAAGTTTTTTTTAAATAAATTCACTCGTTAGTCAACCTTTTTGTTTAACTAATTAACACTTTCCATTGTTTATATGTATTAATTATTTTATGATATCTTATATTTACGCGAATTTTAAACTTTAAAATTAAACTATTTTTCGGATTTTGTCGCGGTTTTAGTGATTTTATTTTTCTCCCGACGTTTCGAAGACTTTGCAGCCTTCATGGTCACGGAGGGGACTTGGGTGCTTTTCATCTGCAAAGTTAAAGTTACAATATCTACCTACATTTTACAATTACACAACATTTTAATTTTTTTAGCTGTTGGTGGTGGCTGTTCTGCGTAGATCGGACCACCAACAGCTAAAAAATTTTAAAATTTGTATAATAGTACATTTTTTGTAGTATTTACCTTTTTGCTATGTTTATAAATCTAGTGGGTAAAGTCATCTTATGTCTATTTCAGCCGTTTTGGATTTTGTCTTAAAGGTAATATATTATAATAGGTAAGGTAATATAATATTTGAAATTTTAATTTTCATATTCAAGTTAAGTAAAACTCCGGTAAAACCCCGAACGAACGAAATAAAAGCCATCGTGTTGCAATAACTCAAGACTCTCTCTCTCTGGTCGGTCCCTCGTATCTAAAGATCGTGGTCAGCATCAGGGTTGCATCTGGAGCGGATGATCTGCCTCCATCGGTTTGTATCCAGCGCGTCTGGGGCAGAAAGCAACGGGAAACCACTGCTATTATTTTTCAAAAGACAGTCGGCATGGAAGGTCTAAGTACATAAAAGACATCAATGGCGTAAGGGGAAGTTTTCCGAAAAGGAACCCAGACCAAAATATAAATAGACATATATACAGTCTGAACATCACTGTATTGACTGCCTCGGTGGCGTAGTTGTACTGCATGCGCGGTACGACAGCGCTCTGAGGTCCTGGGTTTGAATCCTGGGTCGGGCAAAGTGATATTTGGGTTTTACTGCTCAGTATCAGCCCGGAGTCTGGAATTTGTGCCCGATATGGCGATAGGCTCGCCCCCTATCACATCGTGGGACGGAACACACTTGGCGAAAAGTGGGTGCCGTGGTTGCGCCTCTGCATAACCCTTCGGAGATAAATTCGAGATGTTGTGTGTGTGTGTGTGTGTCTGTAAATCACTCTAATGATATTTAGTTTTTACATGAAAGAGAAGCTGGCAGGAACCGGGTTATATGAACCCTTCGCGCAAAACTTAATTTAAGCAAAAGTAACAATAACTGTGAGTTACAATCAACAAAGAAACTGGACATGTCTATACTAATGGACGGAATAAGAAAATTCCGCCCGTAATTTACAACAATATTCCATCAATTTTGTGTCAACCGCAAAACTTTCGCCATTATCGCCTTTAGCTTGTTTCTTTATAAAATACCTGGGGAAATGCTTAAAAACATTGCATAGTTCCAAGTTTGCACAATACTCTATAAAGCCAATCGTTTACAAGAAAAGTTTGGTGTAATGCAATATGATATACCCTGTTTCCTATGTTTTGGTTTGTATAATATTTTTAAACGAATGCAATGTCATTTGAATTGTTTACTTATTTTATATTCCATTTATTTTATTTAAGTGTAATACAAAATGGAACACTTCTGTATAAACACTAATAATTATATTTATTATCTGTATAATATATAACGATGAAGAGTTTGTTTATTTTTTTGCACGCTCTTATCTGAGAAACTACTAAATTGATTTGGATTTTATTTCAGTAATGATATGCTACATTACTCCTGAGAGCTATAGCTTACTTTTTACCCCGGAACTTTTAGTCCCACAGATAGGGAGCCGTTCAAGTATTACGTAACGCAATTTTTGAAGATTTTTGACCCCCTATATGTAACGCGCCGTAACGTGTTCCTGTACGCCCCCGGCCCTTCCCCCAAAAGTGATGTAACTCTAAAGTGATTTTTTTTTTGTAATATTCACAATTATTTTACGCAAAATACCGGAAAATCGCTAAAATACCTTTGTAATTTTTTTAAAATAAAAAAGCAATGTGGTTTAACGCTTTGTACGAGACGCCCTCCCGCCCCTGTAACGCATCGTAACATTTTACAAGACCCCACCCCCCTCCCGCCCAATTGCGGTACGTAATACTTGAACGGCCCCCAGGCTAAAGCTAGTTATAAATTGGAATATTTTTGAAAATCATAACTGTATTACGGTACGACTGTGTTGAGGTCTCGGGTTTGATCTCCGGATCAGACAGGTAATATTCCGTTTTTTCTACTCAATATTCCGGAATCTGGAATTTGTGTCCGATGTGGCGATACGTTGGCCGCCATCACATCATGGAACGGAACACACACGGCAGTAAGTGGGTGCACCAATTGCGTCTCTGCCTACCTCGTCGGGGATAAAAAGGCGTGAGTCCTTATGACGATGTTTTAGTCCTTGTTAGAATAATACAAAAAAGCTGAATAAATTTTGAAGTGACACTGTCATTCCTGAATTACTATATACGCAACTTTCCATTTGGCAAATTCTTTCGCGTGTTTTATTCTAAAAAAAATACACACGTGCCCGGGCAGCACCACGAGCAATAGGTAGTCGGCCATATTTCCACGAGAAATAGAGATGGAACGCGCTGCGAATATGACGGAGTAATGAAACAGAAAGCACCGCTAGAAAGCTTTTACGCTTTACATTACGTAAGAGTAGGTCCATGATTCAATTTGCTTGTTTTTATTCGGATTTATTGCTCTAAACAAATCACCTGTAACTGGTTATATCAGATACTAGCTTTTACTCGCGAGTCCACTCGGGTGAAAACGTTTTTCGTAGTTAAAAGTAGCTTATAACACTCTGAAATAATGTAGCTTCCTATTAGTAAAAAAAAATAAAATCGGTTTAGTGGTGACTGAAAAAGACGTTTTATATAAAGAGGATGATGCACCTTTCCAGTATAAAAAGTATACTTTAATCGAAGAGGTGATCGTTCTATATGTCATAATAATTTTATCCAAATCATTTCTGCTGTTGTTGCGTTTGCTTTTAATTAACAACTTCACAAAGTTTTACAATATTTATAAGTAAATTATAAATATCCGAAAATTAAACAAAATTAAAAAGCCCGTTTAAGCCCGTATCAGTTCTGTTTAAAAAAAGATCTGAAGTGCGCGAGCCGTGATTCAATAGAAAACATCCACCAATAGTCTGAAACATTTTCTCGATATTTAAATAAACTCGACCTCCTTATCATAGGTAGGATATACACGGCAAAACTAGAGGTCCTTTGCGCCTCTGCCTACACCTTCGGCCATGATGTATGTGTGTTCTACTAGAAAGCTATGGTAGAAAAGGCCAACGTTAAAGTCAGACTGTTTGACAGCATTGCTGGATCTGGAGCTGGATGATGCCTCACACATTAATGGAAGCACAAGCTATAGATTCAGTTGAAAGGAAAGTGATGGGCTTCTATGTTTTATTCTAAGTATGAGAATACATTATGCGTTAGAAGAGTAATATACCAATTAATTATTTGCTTTAATAATGGTGTTTTTAATGTTATTCTGAGTGATTGTAATAAAATTATTTTGCGTATTTTATCGCGCTTTTATATATTACTAGCTGACCCGACAGACGTTGTCCTCTCTTAACTATGTATGCACGCGCGCATTCTGTCGATCGCTGACAGTTATTTCAAACCACTGACAGTTATACAAGGAAGAAAAGTATAATACAAGAAACTGAGATAAAATACGCAAAATATTTTTTGTCCAACATTTGCGTAAAAATAAGAAATCATTATTCTGAGGGAAATATTTAATCTTGCTTTTGTACAGTGAAATATTTTTAACAGCATTACTTTATGACTCGCTTTATTCAAGAATAAATTACAAAGAAAAGTTGGTCTTTAACACAATTTAAAAACTAGAAAATATCTATAGTAATAGCAAAAACAATGGTTAACTTTGTGAAATGAGTTTACAATATACAAAGTTATAAGGCTTTTAATTTAAATTTAAATAATTACATAATTTGGCTATATAATAGAGGGCTGTTTCACAACTTCTTAGTAAATGATATTCGTCGCATAAATGTAGGTATAAGTCGACCAAATACAAAAGTCACTCTCTAATCTATGGTACCAAATAAATGGTAACAAAATTAGTACTACCTACATTAGCTGTTTAATACGATAACAGTCAAATGTCAAATATTACTAGTGGCAGTTCTCCCATATGTGAGAGTCCGCCTCGTTAGGTACTACCGCAATGTATTTCTGCCGTCAAGCAGAAGTGTGTAGTCATTGTCGTGTTCCAGTTTGAAGGACATTGTAGCCAGTGTAACTACTGGACATAATAAGACTTAACATCTCATGTCTCAGGATGGCGAGCGCATTGGTATACCAAACAATACTTCGTGGTTTAAGGTGTTGGATGGTGTTTCTATTGTTATGAGAGGTCATGTCACTTACCATCAAGCGAACGGCAAGCTCCTCTCGGAATTCAAAGAAAAAAAAAATACTTGAAACTTTTAGAACGTAAACATAAATTCATGTAACAATAATTAACATGGATTCAAAAACTGCGTGTTTAAATACATCGAATTTAAAACCCTATCATGAGATATATAAAATCCAAACTCAAAATTACAAATACACGTACAGGATACCAATTAAAACTCGGACCCGAATAAAAACAAACCTTACAAGGTTACGTGACAACCGCTAGAGGATCCGGGATGTGACAAATGAATGGGCCATGATAGGGTTGGCACGTCGCAGTTTATTCCCTAAACAAGTTGGTATATGAGGGATTTTTGACATTGCGTTATTTAATGAAACCATGGGGCGGAAAAGTTCTGGAGTGGCGACCACGAACCGGAAGACGCGGCGTAGGCCCCCCACGAGATGGACCGACGACCTGGTGAGGGTCGACGGAGTCCGATGGATGAGGGTGGCCCAGAACCGGTCCCTATGGCCCTCTCTGGAGGCCTATGTCTAGCAGTGGACGATTCCCGGCTGAAATGATGAATGAACCTATACATTTCTCTTCTAGAAACTAACAAAGTAAATATCAATGTAACTTTTATTTAATTATATATATTTATTATACGTGCACGGGAGAGCCCACAGCACCTAATGGTATGTGGAGTGAGGTGCAATAGAATGTCGACTGACGAGAGATGAGTGCCCCTCGGCAGTCGACACAATTATGCCGGCCTGTTGGATCCGGATACACATAGGCTGACCCTGAAACGTGACACATTTACGTGGGCTACTATAGCGGGTTTTAGCACCTTGTGTACGATAGTCGCTATCCCGGCAGATATAAAATATATCCTACCGTCAACAAAATTTTACACGCCTTAATGCCACTACTACTACTCTATGAGAGTTCGTTGCAGCGGCAACATCATATTTTCAGTCAAAAATACACTCACGCATATGCCATACTCGCAAAATTATCAAAAAATCTAAAAAAACAAAATTGGGATTTTCAGTTCAAATATTAGCTTATCAATGGTTTTTGACACAATATTAACAAATGTAAAGACGAGTAAATTGTTTCAGCTTTTGTAGTTTATTAACACAATGTTGAAATAACCCTGTATAACAAATGAATGGGCCGAAGTAGGGGTAGCATATACAAGTATATTTCATATACAACTTTTATATAAATAAGGCGTATACCAATCTAAATTATTAAATGAGTTGAATGGCTTGTGATATAGTGAACGCATGGGAATTTCCTATAAGACTAACCAATAAGACACAATATTAATAAAGACAAAAAGGACCAGCAAAACTCTCCTCCCTTTTTCTTCGTACATTCATATCTAATACCTTTGTTATTGAGCAGGTTATAAAAAATCCAGCGGCGAAAGCGACGATAGCCTAGTTGTTTGTGGAATGGACTGCTGAGACGAATGTCCGCAGATTCAAAACCCAAGGGCACACACCTCTGACTTTTCTAAAATTATGTGTATACTCTTTGTTACTTATCGTTTGTAATGGTGAAGGAAAAGATCGTGAGGAAACCTGCACACGTGAGAAGTTCTCTGTAGGAATTTCGAAGGTGTGTGAAGTTTACCAATCCGCACTAGGCCAGCGTAAGGCCTAATTCCTCTCAGTAGTAGAGGAGGCCCGTGCCCTACATTGGTACAGTATATAGTACAGGGCTGATATATTATATATATATAACCTCCAAGACGTAACATTTTAATATATAATTTAAATATAAAACTATGGTATAAACTCTTCAAAAAACAACTACCAACCATCTTATCTTCTCACCAAACCTATTAATAATTTAGAAATAAATGGTATTCACATTAATCTTAATTAAGACAAGCTATTAATATCGCCCACCGTCACTTCTATCACGAACTATCAATTACTAACATTAATCGTTCAAGTTTGAAACCCATTTGATTAATATCGTTTGACATCAAGGGGCTTGAAGGTCGGCTTGACGTACGGTTTGATGCGAAATATTGTCAAGAGGAACGCGCTTGTTCATCTTGACAATACATAGACAATATGGACTGACTCTCGTCAAATGAAGGCAAATATTAATATACTGGTAGGATGTTTTATTTTTCGTATCGGACCCCGCAATCAACACTGGAGAAACCTATGAATACGATACTGGAAACACCCAGCTTAGCCACTGCACTGCCTCTTGGTAGTGCACATATAAAAAAAAAACGCTGCCGAATCTGATATAGAGTAAAAGCTAGCCCACCCAGCCAAAGAAAAAGAAGTGTGTGACCGATAACTCTTTTCTATCATAAAGGTAATAAAGTACTGAACGACTCCACAAATTGTATTTTATTTTTATATTTATAATACTACTAGTTGTTCCTTCGCCCGCCTGAAAAGCCTTGTCCGCTACAAAACCATCTTAAAAGTCTAATTAAAAATTCCATTATTTCCCGTGAGAGCAAATTATTTGGGTAAATGTAGCCTATGTTTTATTCCAGGCCATGGTCAACCTGTGTGCCAAATTTCATCCAAATCCGTTTAGTTATTTCTGCGTTTACTACTAACAAACAAAAATATCCAAACATTTTTACAAACTTATGCATTTCTAATATTAGTAAGAAGTAAGTTGAGATTCAAATAGGAGTAGTAGTAATAATTTATATTTTTATTTAAATTTATAATTTACAGTTTTACGGTCTGTTTAATTCACTATTTATTAAAGTTTATAGTTCTGTGTACTTACTCTATTATTATAGAAATTTATTACTTGTTACGAACTTATTACTGAATTCTCACTAAGCATCAACTTCTTAATAATATTTACACGCTCTAGAAGCAAATTATTATATAAGACATACATGTACCTAACCGATCTCAGAAATATTAAAAAATAATTTAATTATACCCTCATCTATTATTTAAATAAATACATTCTATACAGTACCAAAAAAAAGATTTTATTATCTCTAAATCGATACAGATAATACCAAATATTCCTGTATTTTGCGGTTTTCAACCTAGATTAATGACACATTTAAACGCATATACGTAAACCAAACAACAAGGGACTTTTCTTGCTTATCACAGTATAGATTAGATATATAAATACTGGTAAACATAACTGCTTTTGGTTGTTTCTCATAACGTGTCAAAAGAACACTCATTCAATATGGTTGTTTCGTGTCAAATATTAATTAATAAACCAACCAGCTACCACAGGCCCGGCCAGCCAGTCAATGGAGTCATTAAATATGCTCTGAATCATCCCTTAGAAGTCTACAGTGTAGTTCTATCACTAGTTGGTGAAGGAGAATGCAGTTGGACCGAAACAGAATCGAACGGCGATAAATCAGAATCGAAAACGTACTACGGTACTGAAAGATTTTTCAAAGAGTCCATGAACGTTGTTAAGAAGACTGGAGGAGTGGTCACAATTCCTGCGGGATCGTACGAGGTCCAATTCGAATTCTGTTTTCCTAAAAACATACCACCAACCTTTCAAAATCACACTGCAACAATATCGTACAAATTACTACTAAAGTTCAAAAGACCAGGCCTTTTTCAATCCAACAAGAAATTCAGTGCTGAGATACCAATTCGCACCTGGATGGAGAGTGAACCTGAAACACCACTAGTATTTGGACTGGAAAAAAAACTTACCAAACTATTCTCAAGAAAGAAGCCCCTCATTAATTTGAAGGTGATGATAGCTAAAACTACTCTGACTCCAGGCGAAACAGCTCACTTGGATATAGTCGTAACAAATAACTCAAATGTTACTATAACAGCTATAAAGTCTGAAATCTTGCGAAATATAACTTACACAGCGGATTGTGGACAAAAAGAATATGACGATTCCGTAATACAAAGTAGTATAATACAAAGCACGAGTATACCAGGCAAATCTATTGTGAACTTGACTCAAGAAATGCCGGTGTCATCAGTTATATATACTGTGCGAAATTCAAGAATACTCAAAGTAGAATTTAAGCTAAGGGTTACGTTAAGGCTGCCGATGCCCCACATCAACGCTTCTACGGAAGTGCCTGTTTTAATCATTGATAAGAGTGATGAATACCTTGGTGATGAACCTCCTTCGTATTGGCAAGTGATGTGTGAAGACGAGAAAGGGAAATAAACTTTGTAGCCAGTGTAACTGGACATAATAGGACTTAATATCTCATGTCTCAGGATGGCGAACGCAGTAAAATGCCAAACAATACTTTGTAATTCGGGTTGGATGGTGTTTCTATTGTTGATGGGCGATTGTATTGCTTACCATCAGGCGAATGTAAGTATAGAGTGTAAATATTCGTTTATACTTCAAAATAATAACGATCATAAATGTTCATTATTAAATTAATTATAATAGCTGAAAATATTGATAAATAATTTAAAGGATTCAATACACACTTTTATTTAATTTGCGATAATAAATATATATTCTTATCACACGGATCTAGAATGTGGCGATAGGTTTATATGTGACTAGCTTTCGCCCGCAGCTTCGCCCGCGTGGATTTCGGACTTCAAAAATGCAGGAGGTGCTCAATTTGTCGGGATGTTTTTTTTAATGTATGGTGGTATGCAGGTGATCCGATTGTCCGATCAGGGTCTGATGATAGGATCCTGGTGAAATCGAAGGAACTCCTCCAATATTATAGGCAAACCTATGACGATTTCGGTATTTTATATAGCATAGCTGTTGATCGAGAGTTACACGTGTTATTGTGAGTCAACCATAAAAGATAGACATATGCTGTCGTAGGATGTTTTTTTATATAATTTTAAAGAGAACATTTCCATCATACATTATTTCTGTGTAGCTTTAACCAATAAGGTTGCACACGCGACGGAAGCTTAAGAAATGGAGTAACTTCTCCCGTTTTCCCAACATTTCCCTTCACTGCTCTGCTCCTATAAATTGTAGCGTGATGAAAAGTATACTATAACTAGCTCAGGAGTATGAAAAATAATTGTACCAAGTTTCGTTAAAATCCGTCGAGTAGTTTTTGTTTCTATAACGGTTATACAGACAGACAGACAGACAAAAAATTTACTAATTGCATTTTTGGCATCAGTATCGATCGCTAATCACCCCCTGACAGTTATTTATTTATTATTATTTTGGAAATATATTTCAAATACAGAATTGACCTCTCTACAGATTTATTATAAGTATAGATAGATAGATTATGAAATTTATTTATTTGAGCCGTAAAATAAAATGGTAATCATTTTGAATTTTTAATATTGTATTTACAATAGCATATAAGTTTAATATTATGTAAATAGTTGATAAAATAATAAAAACTATTTTTATTTATAAAAAATATTTTTTATTTTATTTTTTACTATCTTTTGCTCGTGGCTTCGCCCGCGTGAAAGGCTTTTTCGGGGATAAAAGTTCCACTATATATTTTCCCGGGTTTGAAAGTAGCCTATGTCCTTCCCAGGGTCTCAAGCTATCTCCATACTAAATTCGGTAGTTTTTAAGTTTATCCCGTTCAAACAGGCAGACAGAGGTGGCGGGGACTTTGTTTTATAATATATTGTTGGAACGTTTTAAGAGGAACAATTCTGTCGTACATGATTGTTGCGTAACTTTAATCATTTACACAGCGCACGCAACGGAAACTCTCAAAAGGAATAATTTAGCCCCATTTTTACATCATTTTTCATTGTTGCTCCGCTTCTATTGGTCATATCATGATGTTATATAGCTTACAGTCTTCCTCGATAAATGGTTTATCCAACACTAAAATTATTGTTTAAATTGAACCAGTAGCTCCCGAGATTAGCGCGTTCAAAGAAACAAAAATTGTTAAATGTAGGTATATATTGTAACGTAGACTTTTCGGATGACCAACACCTTAGTCCCATGGCCATTAAAAGAACAAATGATAATATAAAAACCGCGACAATATCCGATAATTAGTTGACTAACATTTATTATAGTTAATGTCTAACATTTTCGTAAACAAATAATAGTAAATCATGTCGTGAAGTAAAAGGCCTTTTTTATTTATTTTATTTAAGAAATCATTTTTCAATTATATTTAGATTAAAGTATTTCCTGCATACTATCCTATTATGATCAGGCTAGTATGATGAGAAATTTCTTTACTACTATGCTATTAGTATAAATATTAACCTCCTTATTCATAGACGTTTTTGGACTAGGATGTAGTAAAGCTGTGATAACAAGTCTGTTTCTCAGTGCTGACTGCATGGCAGCCTTCGCAGTGCGTAGATATAGGGCCGTTGTGATTGGCTAATATTGAGATACAACAATAATAAAAAACGTTTATTAATAAGGGGATAGGTTTGTAAAAACGTTTAAATCTTTGAGATAAGTATTCTCATAACCTGCTTACTCTACCCTTAGCAAAACGGCCTTGAACTTGACCTTTACGGCGCACGAGTTAAGGGCCAGAATATGCTAAGATTTAGGAATAAGAACACTAAAAAGCATTTTAGGTTATTTTGAAAATGTTACTGCGAAAATGATCCTTATTAAATTGTCTATTGAAAAGTGTTCATAATATTACAATTTGCAATTTAGGATTTCGCACGGCATCAACAATATTAGTGGCTTTTTCATTATGAAATTAATGAAACAATATACACGCTATAAAAGTTTTAAACAACCGAAATAAAGATAAGATTTTTTAGAAATATGTGTTTTATTTCTATATTTTTAGAGGCTATTGATTCGAAATGAAATACTATATTGAATAAATAGCCTCTAAAAATACGGTTTGTGCGCCGTTTTGCTAGTGGTATCGCTTTGGTTCAAGGTGAAAATAGTCTTGGATAAACATATAGGCGACTTTCGTATCTTTTATCTACTTTTATCTTCAGTACTGTAATGCGCCGAAATATGAAAGTGTTTCCTCATCCAATCCAAGTAGTAAGCGGTGGTTTGATTGATTTTTTTTATAATTTATACTGAAAACAAAACCTAAGGATTGTAAAAATAAAAATATTTTTATTACAATATATTTGACTTCACACTGATTTAGTTACAACAACCGGTTCATTAACGCGGTCAGAGATGCACTACATCCGTCACTGAATCAATCATCTTAGTTTTAAAAGCTGACACTTCTAAAACACTTTCTTCATTCTTTAACTTTTTCTTCTTCACTCATCACTTCCCAATATGACGGAGGAGGTTCGACTTCTAGACTTTCTTCTAACTTCTCTCCAATTACAATAGGTATTTCCACTGACGCGTTCAAGTGAGGCATCGGGAGTCTTGCTATTACTTTTAACAGAAACTCTACTTTGATTACCCTTGAATTGATAGAGACCATGTCTGGTGGTGTTGATATCTCTTGTTTCAAGTTTACTATAGCATCCTTTGGAATACTTGTGCTCTGTACTATACTTTCTCTTAGTAATGTTTCAGAAGACTTCATATATCCACAATCTGCTGTATAAGTTATACGCCTTACCAGCTCTATCTTAATACCAGCTATAGTTACATTTGTATCATTTGTTACGATTAGAGACAAGCGTGCCTTTTCCTCAGGAGTACAAGACGTCTTATCAATCTATTTTGACATCACACAACGTGCTTTCTTTCTGAAAATGGTTTGGTTAAGGTCTTCTCTAAAACAAAAACTTGTGGTTCTTCCCATTCACCGGCTATGCTGCTGCTAAGTGGAACTTCAGTTTCAATGTCAATTTATAAGAGATATGCCCAACATGACCTTTATAACTTGGTAGTATATTCTGTGGTAGAAATAATTCGAAGGTAAACTCGTAAGACCCGACAGGAATTGTGACCACTTCATCGTTGTTCTTCTCAATCAGGTTCAAGAATACCATGATGTATTCTTCATAACCACTATAACTCACGGTTTACAATATTTTGCCGATTCTTCTTGTCTCTGCCCATTTGCACAGTCCTTTATCGGTCAGCGATAACACTACACTCTCGCCTTTTAGGGGTTGATCTACAGCACTCCAGTGACCTGCTGACCAGGCTTGTGACCGGCTTTTGGCTTGTTAATTGATATTTGGCACGAAGCACCCTGCTAATTTGTGTCTATTCAGCCACAAATTCTTCGCAAGGAATGACAAAGTTAAATTATGTATTTGTTCATATTATCTCTATGTGGGCTTTAATAAGATGATATGACCTGTATCGATTGATTTCTCTTTTTATTCATATAACGGCATTAATTTGCCTTTTCCTGGTGCATCAATAACGGATTCCCTAAAATATAAGTCTTATTTTATTGCTAAAACCTGTCAAGTGCGAGTTATACTCGTATGGAGTTTGTGTCATCCAAGTTTCCATAAATAAACTTGAAGACTTGATATAAAACTTTAGGATTGAATTTAAAAAATAGGAGGCCTATTATATATGTACCTACCCAGTTCTTTTCAAAATATTACACTATACTTTCGAAGGCATAAGGTGAAGGCAAATTCTTGAATTTCTTTTATTTTGAATTATATTTATATCATGCATTTTAAAATTATAAAAAAAAAATCATAATTTCTCCAAACATTAAATTGCGTTCGTAATCCGTGATTAGAGCATTTATATAATATGATAAACCAGTCAAGAATATGTCATAAATTATGCTATTCTTGAAAGAAAACTTATCTTATACATTCAAAAAAATATAAGTCGATAAAATAAACCTTTTTAAGACGGACACGGAAAAACGACCTCACTACGTCTGAATGATCGGTAGATAGATTGTCGACTCACGAGAAATGATTATCTTTTGCTAGTCGGTATATTTATGCCGACCTGCTTTTAAAACGGATAGACAAGCCTTATCTTAATTATCAGACCACTCACCACAACGCGCTAATAAAAATACGACACCGTTTCACTAGAGTTCATAACCAACTTGTGAGTGAACAGACATACAGTATGGGAGTGTCGTGCCAAATATTAATTAATAAACCCAAGGGCGGTCATAGTCCTGGACAATCGGTCAATGGCGTGGTCAAATATGCTCTTGATCAGCCTTTAGAAATCAATTATGTAATTTTATCATTAATCGGTAAAGGGTACTGCAGGTGGTCAGAGAGTGTAACTATCAATAAGATAAGACACACAGTGTATTATACTGGCGAGGAAGAATACTACAAGACATCCATCAACGTTATTGAGAAGAACAGTGATGAAGTTCAAATAATTCCAGTGGGATCATACGAAATCCCTTTTGAATTTTTGTTGCCATTGGGTATACCAGCAAGTTTCAAGAGTTACTATGGGTATATATCCCACATGTTGCGTCTAAAATTCAAAAAGGCCCGGGATTTTCAAAATCGACAAGAGATTTATTGCCGAGTTCCCGGTTCGCAGCTGCATTAACGGTGAAGCGGAGGGACCGTTAGTTTTTGGAGTAGAGAAGACCCTAACCAAACCGTTTTCAAAAAGAAAACACGTTGTAAATCTAAAGGTAAATATTGATAAGACCTTTTTGACTCCTGAGGACAAGGCTCACTTAGATCTAGTTGTAACAAATGACACGAGTATTACTATAACTGGCATAAAATCAGAGCTCATACAGCGCGTAACATACACGGCAAATGGTGGACGAACAAAGGTTTGTGATACAATATTAAAAGAGTGTACCGTAAAGAGCACAAATATTCCGAATGATGCTGTAGCAAACTTGAGACAAGAGATAGCAACATTACCAGATATGGTCTCTATCGATACGAAAGTTATAAAGGTAGAGTTTAAATTAAGAGTAACTGTAAGACTGCCGTTGCCTCATCTGAACGCTCCAGTAGAGATACCTATTGTAATTGGAGAAAAGTTAGAGAGAGAAGAAAGTCCAGAGGACGACCCTCCTCCGTCATATTGGGAAGTGATGAATGAAGAAGAAAAAGTTAAGGAATGACGGTTTTTTTTTAAAATTGCGATCTCATTAACAGATGGCACCACGAGATCATAGCGACATATAATATTTAAGTAAGACGAATGAATTTTAAACTGAAAAAACTCAATCAGATGTAATTCAAGAGTTAGTGAATTAAGACACAACATGTATTATTTACCAGTAAAATATGTTTACCGGTTAAATATTTGTTTTATTATAACTGCTCTCTTTTTATCGCAAATCATAAAATATGACAGCGTTGTAGGTTTTTTTTCTAAATTGTTTTGCTAGAAAATTAAATTAAATAGGTTAGCTAGGTAGGACTTAAGACCTAAATCGATCTCACTGGTGGGAATCGCGAGTCGCGATGTGTTCTTTAGTTTATTAAAATACCATATTTCAATTTTTTTTCCTCCCTTTACTTGATAGTCCGATCATTTTTTTATGACTGTCTTTGCTTTTTAATTTTAAGAAAATACTAAATCTCCTTATTTGTATTATTAACTCATAATTATACTAATTAATTTAACCTACTTAAATATTATATTCACATTGCTATTAAAGATTCTGTTATAATAGATGACGTAATATTGTGATATTGTAATGCGTCATAGACTCTCAGGGAGAGAAATATAAAATCGATAACAATCATAATCTTTTCTTATAAATACCTTCACATCTGAAATCCAGGGGAATTCCTTCCATTCCCTACAATTTAATATTTTAAAAAATTTCATCAGCGTAAAAACAAAATAATTTAAGACGGATATAAATATATTTTTAATTCCACTTAAATAAAGAACAATTTATTATACCATATTAACTAAAACAGAAGTTACGCCATTTTTTATGAATCGAAAATTGTTGAAAAAAAACGTAGAAAGCATACGACCGTAGTTGTCTGTGAAATGTTTATCGACACACGATTTACAAGAGATAAATCTAACAATAACACTCAGCACTTCATTGTTTCTAAACTGTAATTGACATCCTCTCACAACAGCTCCCTTGTGTGAATGAGACGTAAATTTCTAATAACCAGTGTCACTTACACGTATACAGTTTTAAGTCGTATTCTCTCCTTAAGGAAAATATATAAATACAAACATTTATTTGTTTGAAAATCAATTTAAACGTTATTTAGTACTTATAACAATAACTTAACTTATTTACAAATTTAATCAAGTTTTATCACAATAAAAACAATTTCAATCAAGTTAGCTAACATATAAACAAAAAAAGAAAGAACATAATGGCTAGCGAAATGCAACGATTGTGAACGTCCGTCCGATACAAAGCGAAACGCAAGCAAAAGTGCATCGCTGACGCAGTGGTACGCGCGTTGGCCGGTTCAGCTTCGCGCCCTTTTTCTTTATTTTATTTTTTTTAAATTGCAGTATTGCCACGCGTCCCGGTCTTCTATCTTCTATTATTTTACTAATTATATAATAAAAATAATATCAGCGCTGTATTATGTATATACTGTACTGAGAGGGATCAGGCCTTAGTCCAGCATAATGACCTAGTGCGGATTGGACTTCTCACACCCCTAAAATTCCTATACAGAACTTCTCAGGAAGGCAGGTTGCCCCTCGATTAGGGAATACAAACCAAAATTCCGAATTTTCGTAATTCTGGAATTTCGGAACAAATTTACCCATATTTCAACTCCGGTAATAAGAAATATAATATCGGAATTACGATATTCATGGGTTTAAATTATTTACATATACATAATATATTTTGCGTTTTCGACATCACCCAACGCGGGCACACACAGCTGACATGCACCGCGCTCGCGCTTGCGTATTCTCTTTTTACCATCTGTTTTATTCCTACACAAATTACAATGCACAGTCGCAGTCGTCCAAAAACTTTCATAAAAGTTACAAAACTTTATGCGAATATTTATTGAAGACACTTTCATAGTGGTATTAGGGACAACTCGCTACTTTTGTAGCCATATTAGAGGCTCACTTTATGACGAAATGTTGGATACTTTAGTGGTCTTGAAAACAAATTACCAACAACAAATCTTATGTTTCCCATTTCCGGAGTTGACATCCAAAGTAAAGGCAAGATTTTGTAGAAATATAGTGTATAATTTGTTTTTTCTATATGCATTATATATTTTGAATAAATAGCTTCTAAAAATACATTAAGCGCAGGGTTTTAAAGGCATCGCCCTGATGGATTTAGGTGAAAATAGTCTTTGATGAACATACAGGCTACTTTCATCCCTTTTACCTACTTTTACCTTTAGTTGTATAATGCACCTAAATATGAAAATGTTTCCTCATCCATTCCAGTAGAAAGCGGTGCATTAATTGATTTTTTTTAATTGGTAATGAAAAAAAAATAAAAAACAATGATAACTACTATTCCACTATAAAATTATGGATAACCACAACAAGAAAGAACTACAATAAAAAGAAAAAAAAAAGATTTATTATTGCACACAAACAGTGTAACGTGCATATAGTAACAAAATAAGAACAAAAACGTAAAACTATAAAAAAAATTATACATATTGTGCCACCAATAGGAATCCTCATTCAGCTTCTTGCTGCAGTCTGATACCGCAGCGCTGATTTTGAAGGAAGCACCCAGGGTGGCGTACGGACACGAATGTATTACACAAATGATGATAAAATATAAAAAAAGCGTGTACAAACAAAACATAAACCAAAACGTACAACAAAATTATTAGGAATGATTCATATAATATACCCACCCATTATATGACATCTCGCTCGCATCCGACTCTGAACAACAAAAGAGAGGGACTGAGACAAAACATAGGCGAAAACACAAAACGAATGATTGTTAAAATTAAAATATTTTTATTGCAATATATTTAGTTACAGCAACCGGTTCATTAACGCGGTCAGAGATGCACTGCGACCGTTACTGAATCAATAGTCTTAGTTTTAATAAACTGACACTTCTATAACACTTTCTTCATTCTTTAACTTTATCTTCTTCACTCATCACTTCCCAATATGACGGAGGAGGTTCGACTTCTAAACTTTCTTCTAACTTCTCTCCAATCACAATAGGTATTTCCACTGACGCGTTCAAGTGAGGCATCGGGAGTCTTGCTGTTACTTTTAACAGAAACTCTATTTTGATTACCCTTGAATTGATAGAGATCATGTCTGGTAGAGTTGATATCTCTTGTTTCAAGTTTACAATAGCATCCTTTGGAATACTTGTGCTTTTTACTGTACTTTCTCTTAGTAATGTTTCAAAAGACTTCGTATATCCACAATCTGCTGTATAAGTTATACGCCTTATCAGCTCTATCTTAATACCAGCTATAGTTACGTTTGTATCATTTGTTACTATTAGAGACAGGTTTGCCTTTCCCCCGGGAGTATAAGAAGTTTTATCAATATCTATTTTGACATTTACAACGTGCTTCCTTTTTGAAAATGGTTTGGTTAAGATCTTTTCTAAAACAAAAACTTGTGGTTCTTCCCATTCACCGGCTATGTTGCTGCTAACTGGAACATCAGCAGTAAACTTCTTGTCGAAACGGAATATGCCAGGTCTTTCGAATTTTAAAGATAATTTATAACAAATATGCCCAACATCATCCTTATAATTCGGTGGTATATTCTGTGGTAGAAAGAATTCGAAGGGAAACTCGTAAGACCCCACAGGAATTGTGACCACTTCATCATTATTCTTCGCAATCACGTTCAAAACTGCCATGATATATTCTTCATAACCACTAAAACTCACGGTTTGCATTGTCTTGCCGATACTTCTTGTCTCTACCCATTTGCAGCGTCCTTTACCGATCAGCGATAGCACTACACTTTTGACTTCTAAAGGCTGATCTACAGCATATTTGACCACTCCAGTGACCTGCTGGCCAGGCTTGTGACCGGCTTTTGCCTTATTAATTGATATTTGGCACGAAACACCCATTTTGTGTCTATTCAGCCACAAAATCTTCGCATGGAATGACAGTTATATTATGTATTTGTTCATTATCTCTATGCCGGCTTTGATAAGATGATAAGACCTTTATCGATTAATTTCTCTTTTTATTTATATGACGGCATTAATTTGCCTTTTCCTGATGTTTTAATAACAAATTCCTTCAAAGATAAGTGGTATTTTATTGATAAACCCTGTTCAGTGCAAGTCTAACTCGCATGGAGAATGAGATGAAAGAGATGAATTGTATCATCCAGTTTTTCATAAAAAATATTAGAGACTTGATATAAAAGATTAGAAATGAATTTTAAAAAATTGGAGGCACTTAATGTACCCAATTATTTTCAAAATATTACACTATACTTTCGAAGACAAAGAGTGAAGGCAAATTCTTGAATTTCTTATAATTTTTAAAATATATAAATATAATATATTCATTTTAGAGTTTAAAAAAATGAATGAATTGTCCAAAACTTAAATTCTTTCGTTTCAATTATACATAATTCGATAACCAAGGATATGTCATAAATTATGCTATTCTTGTAAGAATATTATTCTGATAAAAAGAAACGATAAAGAACCTTTTTGATACTAGCACGGCAGCAATGACCCCACTACGCCTGATTGATGGTAAACAAAGGTCTAGGAGTGTCGACTCACGAGAAATGATTATCCAGCCAGTCGATACATTCATGCCGACCTATTTGAAAACGGATACACGAGCCTTATCTTAATTATCAGACCACACTGCGATAATAAAAATAAAAATACGGCACCGCATCACTAGTCTTCATAACCAACTAGTGAGTGAACAGACATACAATATGGGAGTGTCGTGCCAAATATTAATTAATAAGCCCAAAGGTGGTCATAGTCCTGGACAATCGGTCAATGGAGTGGTCAAATACGCTCTTGATCAGCCCTTAGAAGTCAATTGTGTAATGTTATCATTAATTGGTAAAGGGTACTGCAGATGGTCAGAGAGTAAAACTGTTAATAAGAAAAGAAGAACAGTGTATTATACTGGCAAGGAAGAATACTACAAGACATCCATTAACGTAATTGAAAAGAACAGTGATGAAGTTCAAATTATTCCAGTGGGATCATACGAAATCCCGTTTGAATTCTTTTTACCATTGGGTATACCGCCAAGTTTCAAAGGTTACCATGGGAATGTATCACACATGTTACGCCTTAAATTCAAAAGGCCCGGGATTTTCAAAATCGATAAGCGATTTTTTACTGAGTTCCCAGTTCGCAGCTGCATTAACGGTGAAGCGGAAGGGCCACTAGTTTTTGGAGTAGAGAAGACCCTAACCAAACCGTTTTCAAAAAGAATACACGTTGTAAATCTAAAGGTAAACATTGATAAGACTTCTTTGACTCCTGAAGACAAGGCTCAGTTAGATCTAGTCGTAACAAATGACACGAGTGTTACAATAACCGACATAAAATCAGAGCTCATACAGCGCATAACATACACGGCGAATTGTGGACGAACAAATGTTTGTGACAAAATACTAAAACAAAGTACAGTAAAGAGCACAAGTATTCCGAATGATGCTGTAGCAAACTTGAGACAAGAAATAGCAACATTACCAGATATGGTCTCTATCAATACGAAGGTTATAAAGGTAGAGTTTAAATTAAGAGTAACTATAAGACTGCCGTTGCCTCATTTGAACGCTTCAGTAGAAATACCTATTGTGATTGGAGAGAAGTTAGAGAGAGAAGAAAGTCCAGAGGATGACCCTCCTCCGTCATATTGGGAAGTGATGAATGAAGAAGAAAAAGTTAAAGAATGAAGATTGGTTTAAAAATGTCAAGTCTCAACTGTTCTAATAACAGATGGCAGCAGGAGGACCACGAGATCATCACGATATATGAGAGTAAAGTAAAACAAATGTATTTAAAATAAAATAACTCAATCAGATGTAAACGAATGATAAGTGGCTTAAGGCACAACGTGTATTATTGAAAAAAATACAAATTGATTTTACTAATTTAATATTTGTTTTTATTTGAGTGCTCTCTTTTTATAGCAAATTAATAATTATAAAATATGACAACGTCGTGCGTTTTGTTTTCTAAATTTGAATTTGCTAGAAAGTTAAATAATATGTAATAAGTAGTTTAGCTAGGTTAGGGCCCACATCGTCCTCACTGGTGAGAATCGCGACGTGTCCTTGAGTTTATTCAAAATAAGGTAATAAAATTTTTTTTTTCCTCCTGTTAGCTGCCAGTCCGAGCTATTTTTTAATGACTGTCTTTGCTTTTGAATTTTAAGAAAATACTAAATCTCCTTAGTTCTATATGTAACTCATAAATTATACTAATTAGTATATTATCATGTACCTTAACCGACTAAAGTATTTCATTTTATTTGAATTGCTACTAAAATTCTGTTAAAATAGATGACGAAATATTGTGATATTGTAATGCGTCATAAACTCACAAGGCACAGATATAAAATCGATAACAATCATAATCTTATCTTTTCTTATAAATACCTTCACATCTGATATCGAGGGGAATTCCTTTCATTCCCTACAATTTAATATCTTCAACATTTCATCGGTGCATAATTATAAAATATAAGACGTATATAAAATAGTTTTTAATTTCAGAACGTTTTCTAAGGATGTATTTTAAATTCAATTTAAATAAAGAACAACATTATTATATCATACTAATGAAAACAGAAGTTACGTCATTGTTTATAAATCAAAAAAAAATGTGTAAGGACTGGCGTTCGAAATGATTACGTAAAAGCAAACGACTGTATTCATTGTCGTTTATTCTATCGACACGAACGTCCATATAAACTACTTGATCAAAATCTCTCTGCTAAAATGGCAACCAAAAACGTCACTGTTATAACCTATTTATTCACTTGAACAACTAATAATTACATTTATTTGACTAATATTTTTTATGCAAATCCAGGTCTACACTCGAGATTTTATATCATGAGCGCCACTCCATACACAACCACAACCTGTCAAAATTGACCATACTAAAGTCAGTTTGAATGGATTGCAGTTAAATTCAATTGAACACAGTGAATATTCGGAACGCCAAATTTAGTATGTAGTACATATATATCGATGACTGTATTTGTCTGTGAAATGTTTATCGTCAAACCTTTTGCAATAGATAAATCTAACAATTCGTGACGTAACACGCAGCACATCGTTGTTACTAAACTGTGGTTGACACCCTCTCACAACGGCTCCCTTGTGTGAATAAGACGTAAATTGCTAATAACCAGTGTCACTTGCAGGTATACAGTTTTAAATCATATTCTCGGCTTACAAGGTTCATATATAATTATAATATCAGCCCTGTATTATATACTGTCCCACTGCTGGACACGGATCTCATCTACTACTGAGAGGGATTAGGCCTTAGTCCACCACACTGGTCTAGTGCAGATTGATAGACTTCACACACCCTTAAAATTCCTATTAGAGAACTTCTCAGGTGTGTAGGTTTCCTCACGATGTTTTCCTTCACCATTAAAGCAAGCGATAATTCACAAAGAATACACACATCATTTTAGAAATATCAGAGGTGTGTGCTCTTAGGAATGGAAACTGCGGACATTCGTCTCGGCAGTCCGTTACACACACAACTAGGTTATCGCCGCTTTTTACTAAGTATATAGGCAGGTTATTATTCACGGTCGTCTGCGTTCCGCATTGGTCTCTTGAATGTTACTATTATCTTATGACATAACAATATATCTTTTTCTTATCTCGTATTTTCTTAGTGGACGGTGCATTATCTCATGTTTTTTATTATCGCCATCTAAATTTATCATTTGTATACACCATAACTCTCATATTTAACTAGTTGTTCACGATTTGGCCGCACGAAAGATGTTTCCTTAATAAAATTCCTACTGTGACTTTTCTGGCATGACAAGCAGAGTATGTGGTAACCCAGGACATGGGATGTGTGCTAAATTTCTTCCAAATCTGTTCAGCGGTTTCTGTGCTTACTGTGAAAATCGGAAAATTTTCGTAAACGTGCTTTTGTTATAATACTCAAACTATTCAATCATCTTCACCATTTTCGTCTTGTTCCCCCATAGCCTCCCAATATGTAGGAGGTGGATCAGAATATACAGGAGCAACAATATGCTCGTCACCAATTTGTACCGGAATTTTTAAAACAGCGTTAAAGTGTGGTGTCGGTAATTCCACTATGATCTTCACGAAGTATCCTCTAGATACGATTGTCGTATTCTCTATAGAAGCTAACTTTGGTGGTATATTCATCGTTATGAGCATGTATTGCCTCTCTCCGCTCTTAATTTGGTTGGTTTTAGTCTCTGTAAATGGCACATCCTTAGCAACCTTGACATTACTGTGTGCCAAGGGTTGAAATGTATGTATTTCTTCTAGCTTTGTTTCCACTGACTTAACTATGATATTCGTATTGTTAAATACTTCATAATTCAGTTCAATTTTTCCACCAGGTTGGATGACACATTTCTCTACTACTGCTTTTATGTCTACGATGTGATTCCTACTTGTAAAAGGTTTGAATAGTTCCTTCTGCTCGCCATAGACACATGGTGTGATCGGTAATCGCCGCCTCAGTCCTGATACCACATGGATCTTCTTTCGAAAATGCTTATCGAACTTGAAAATACCTGGCCTCTCAAACTTTATGCGTACATAGTATGATATATAACAACAAATGTTATATGAGGAATATCTATCTTCATAGGTAAACGATGCTGGTACATCTTTTGGTATTCGAAACTTAAAATTTGCTTCATATTCTTCGGGAGTTAATATAAAACCTCTGATATCTTCTTGCAAAACATGATCGACGTCAACGTACTTTTCATTATTTTTAAATGCAAACCTTCGATTTTTTCTTTTCCTCCGACGGTCTGTTACCCTTAAATATCCACCGCCTTTGAATGATACGATTATTTTGGTTATTGTGGTATCTTTTTCCACGGCGTATTTGATGACTCCCGCTACTGTTTCTCCAGGTACAAACGCACTATCAACGGGTTTGAACAAACTAATTTCACAAAATATACCCATATTATATGACTTGCTTGATTAAAAAAAAAGATAACTTGGTTTGAACAAACAGGTTATCTACGCAGTTGTCCCAAAAAGAATAATCGTAAAAATAGTCGATGCTCCAGATAAGATACGAAGGTATATCCTGTTTATCGATAGAGGGCGTCACTTTATTGATTATTAACACGTCACTAATCGTTTACACTAACGTCTCTAAATGTACTTCAAAACAATGATGCAACTTAATATTGATTCGAGTTATTATTGATTCATAAAAGCGTGCTCGCTTGATAGTATAACAATGACTAACCTGTGAGCAGTATTTGAGATAGTTCACTCGAATATGTTTAAGTGTTACGTGATTTAAACTTAAGAATAAATGTGCTGGTGGTAGGATATATTTTATATCCGCCCGGATAGCGACCACCGTACACGAAGCTGTTAAAACCCGTCATAGTGGCCCACGTAAGTTTATCGTGTTTCGAGATCAGCCTGTGTATACCCGGTTCAACAGGCAGGCATAATTGTGTCTACTATCGAGGGGTAATCATCTATCATCAGTTGACATTTTATTGGATCCTACTCCACTTACCATCAGGTACAGTGGGGCACCTTAGCCGTTCCCATATAAAAATTAAAAATAAATAACAAAGTTGTAGGTGAGTTAATATGTCTTTACAATAAAATTTTTGCTGCTTATAAAATTTACAGTCTGTTTATTTATTTAAAGATGTTTTCGGCTTCTTTTCAATATTTTTACTATTCGTCACAGCTCCTTAACAAACTAATCTTATTATCTGACCCTTATTTTAGGGGTCAAATAAGGATAATGCTATTTTCTTGTAAGTGATTTGGAACACTTAATCAAATGTCAATATCGAATGTTCGCAATTCCTGGAAGTTATAGTATTTCAACAGTTCAATTATTAATAATTGAATTATAGATCGGGGTCGAAGGACCATTAATATTATTATCTTACATATCAGCAAAAGTTTATTAAGTAATTTGGATGTTTGTAAACGAAGAAATCACTTAGCACACTGATAGAAAATACATACATAAAACACGCTTTAATCCCGTTATAGGGGTAGGCAGAGTTTATAAATTGCCCGATTCAGGTACACTTGTCTCTCTTCTTTTACTTACATCAATCTCCTCATGCAGTCCAGCATGTTCAAGGTACTTTTGACCTACCCTTTACTTATTCAAAGGTTCGATACGATTGACGCCTGACAGCTCTTCCATCTACATGATAGATGTCCAAGCTTAAGATTTGCTATTTCATGTCCTAAAGAAGTATACATTGGTACGTTTGTTTTGAAAATTGCGTTTCACATGGCTGGAGCTGCGAGCGCACCTAATCCTAAAATTATGCTTTACAATAAAAAACAATTCAAAAAGAGGTTCAATATTGATTTTAAATATTTATTAAAATTCAACTATTTTTCGGATTTTATCGCGGTTTTAATATTGTTTAGTTTTCTCCCGACGTTTCGAAGACTTTTCAGCCTTCATGGTCATGGGGGGGACTGAGATGTTCATCCGCAAAGTCAAAGTTATAATATCTACCTACATTTTACATATCATCACATCATTTTGAATATCTAGACTCCCCATGCCTTCTCCATGCCAGAACGTAAACATTATTCCTAACATAACATTAAATTCCTGCTATAATCATTACCATTATGTAAACGACTGCCAAAGTTTAATTCTAATGGGTGGGATTTAAAAGGGATTGGAAACACGAACGTAAAGGCTTTGACATTAAACTGTAATTAAAAACAGGCATGACCGATGTTATGGGTATGTTTGAGAGACCGTTGTTCAAATTTGGTGTTTAGAGCAGTACATAAAATTTTGTAGGTTTTTGCAACTAACGTAAGAAGGAAGTTGTCGCCATTTTGGACATGTAGTAGCGATAAGCGCGTTAAAAATTCAAATAAACCCTAGGTTTCAATATTTTTATAAATATGTTTTACTATTATTACGATAACAGTAATAATTAATATCTAATAGTTAATATTGGGATACTAAAGTGAAAGTAAAATTTGATAATTAAAGTCACACCATTTAATTTTGAAATTCGTTAAAACACCTAAGAAATGCATTGAATTATATATATAGTGCATATGATATCTTCAAGAATAGAACAATGGATCTCTATAAAGATATTTTGGGCTATCGGAAATCTCAATCAACGTAGATAATATATTGCAGTCATTCCACATCGATTTTCGAATATATTTATTAAAGGACTGACATAGTTCCCGACGAGACTTAAAACCTCTAAACAGTAATGATATTTTTTATTTTTTTGTAGGCAATACTGATATGTAACGCAATTTAACGGATATATTTTACAGGTTACATCAAATAAGCCTTAAATTTCTACAAAATGTGGTACTTTATTGTTTTTTATTTATTTTAGAATCCACATCTGCATCACAAAGGAAATCCTTTCGATATTTTAAGGCATAGTTTAATTAAATTGATAATCGGTTCTATATCTATACTATTATATAAAGCTGAAGAGTTTGTTTGTTTGTTTGTTTGTTTGAACGTGCTAATCTCAGGAACTACCAGTCCAAATTGAAAAATTCTTTTTGCGTTGGATAGTCCTTTGTTCGTGGAGTGCTATAGGCTATATATCATCACGCTGTACCCAATAGGAGCGGGGCAGTAATGGCTAATCTCAGGAACTACGGGTCCAAACTGAAAAATTCTTTTTGTGTTGGATAGCCCTTTGTTCGTGGAGTGCTATAGGCTATATCGAGGGTATAGTGCTAAAAGCCAATAAGTATGAAATTGTTACTTTCGAGATATTCAGTGTTTAAGTTTTAAGCACCAAAATATTTGACATTCAAATAATATCGTCATAATAATTATTTTGTGCTAAAAGTCTATGTATCTAAGTAGTGTAATAACACATTTTTAAGTTTCTGGAGTAATCAATTTTATCGTAAAAAAAATATAAGTTACAAAGGGTGCCGACTTATTGGGTTTTACCCCAAGAGAAATTAAACATTTATTTTAATTTGTCAATTAGTTTACTGTATGAAAGTCACAAAAAACAGGATAAATCACTTTTTATCACTAACAGACGTTGGTAGTTTGGTGTAGGTCTTTATCAATAGGAGTTTCTCGCACATATTCAACAAGTCCTTATTTGTTTTTAGGTGTATTAATTGGCATTTTACATACATTTCAAGTCTAACATTTTATTAAATTTTAATTCTTTCACTTTAGAACTAGTATTGATTTCAATTATTTCTTATCTGTCTTTTTTCGTAATAGTCTTAGTCCTCTTCTTTCTAGCTTCTGTAAAAACGTTCTTCCACTCACTTACGCTACTTATTGTTTTATTTTTTAACGCTGTTTATTGGAAGCAGCATGCATGGAGTCCACCTCTATATGCATGTTGCTGCGCTTTAAGAATTTCTGTTTAATTATATTAAATGACCAATGTTTTCAACAGAAGAACTGAAACGTACTGATTCTTGTTTGGTCCTTTACAGATATTGGTTTATTTCAGAACTCCCTGTTTTACCAATTAACTCACTCCAACAGAGGCTTTGTTGGGTAATTTGATTCATATATCGTAAAATTGTACGACACTAATTTTTCCATGTAGTATACCTATAATGTACCTTCTCCTCCATTTGTTATGAGCAACCCCGCTTGCAAATCCATAGTATAGACATAAAAGAGTCTTCTGTATTTAAGTGCGAATTTTATTTGCATCTTTCGCTGCATGACATTTATTTTTCGATTTAAATGGTTTTCGTATTTTTTTTAAAAAGATCTTTCCACTTGGATTTTTCATATTTTGGACAAATGTTACATATTTATTAAGCCTTTTTATTAATGAAAAAAAAACTTAATTTATATTTATCATTAAATATGTTACGATATTGATGATTGCTGAAACTACTACTTTTCATTAATCTGAAAATTTCCTGTTATAATCAACACATGTTATTTATAGATTTAACGCCAGGGGCCTATTACTTTTTTTACTATCTTTACTACAGTATTGGGATTCAATTACAGGAAAAGATCCTATGAGTTGTTGGACAAATCCAACATATTTAGATTTTAGAGCTCGTTTTCTTAGGTGGTTCTTTGTTGCCGCATTGATCGTCACTATTGAAAACTCCGAACGAATCCGCTTAATCTGCTATTTGATATCTACACTAACATTAAGGTCGCTTAAAAAATACTAGGACGACTTGGAAATGTGTTATTGAAAAAGTATTTCATGCTAACTGTACGATCCTTATAATTGGATTTTTTTTTGTAATTTTAATTTGATTTAATTTGTAATTATCTAATTGAGAAGCTTATTAGATAATTAAAAATTAAATCATAACGATCTCTTATTAGAAGTAACTTTGTATATACGAAAAAGTACTCACAAAATGAGCGTACGCCTGATATCAGCGTCTAAATGCAAGCTAATTGCACAAATTTCCTTCCTCGATCACCCATCGTAGTGCTTAACATAAATAATTAGCACTAAATTGAGAACAATTAAAAACAAAACTCGCGGGCTATTGTCAACAACTGTCAACAATAACGCTAAAAATTTGATTGATTGGGTTCTTCCTTAAACATAATTTGAAGAAAGTTAGTTAACAAGGTAAACAAATACCATATAACTCAACATAACTTATATCTTTTCAAATAAAATCGAAAAATGAGACCCAAAAAACACATTTATTTTGTTTTAAACCTTTGGTTTAGTTTGTTTTCAGATATAGGTAATTAAAGGTAAAACCCGTTAAATACTAAATAATGGATTTTACCTTTATGTCGTTGGTAATTTAAGTGGTAATCATTGAACACTCAAAACAAATAAATAGCTATAACTGCTTTAAGCGTAAATTAAAAATATTATTTATCTAGTTAACTCACTTTATGGTGTTTTAGTTTATCATTAATGTCGCAAAGTGGCCACTTTATTGGGTTATTACATTAAGTAATTCGCTTTATACTGTGAATTCCGCTTATTGGATTAGACCAATAGAAAGAGCGTCAAAAACTCATTAAGATAGACCAATAAAACGATTTTTGATTTTTTGGCACTTATTGGGTTTTAGCACTATACCCTCGATATATCATCACGCTATGACCAATAGGAGCGGAGCAGTAATGACTAATCTCAGGAACTACCGGTTCGAACTGAAAAAATCTTTTTGTGTTGGATAGCTCTTTATTAGTGTAGTGCTATAGGCTATATATCATCACGCTATGACCAATCGGAGCGGAGCAGTAATGAAACATGTTGCAAAAACGGGAAAAAATTATTAGTTTTGAGAGCTTCCGTTGCGTGCGCTGCGTAAACGGTTAAAGTTATGCAACAATGATGTATGACGGGATTATTCCTCTTAAAAAGTTCTAAAAAATATATTATAAAACAAACTCCCCCGCTGCATCTGTCTGTCTGAACGTGTTAAACTCAAAAACTACCCAACGTATTAAGATGAAATTTGGTATGGAGACAGTTTGAGAGGCTCACGGGAAACTACAACTTTTATAACGGAAAACTTTAGCCTGAAAAACTTTATAACGCGGGCGGAGCCGCGGGCAAAAGCTAGTATTACAATAAAATAGTATTATATTACAATCATCGAGTAAGCTAGCTACCACATTATTTTATGGAGGGCCCGACAAAGTGGCCTCACTGGACCTAGTAAGTGTAAAAATGCTCATACACACGCCGACCGGCAAAATAAACATCCCCGACCGATCGACACAGTTATACCGGCCTGCTTAATTGCTTCTTTACGGTCCGCTTCTTCATTTATACATTTATACACTGTTAATCTCACGGTAATCTCCGAAAAGAATAATGCCGGGCATATGGCAGGTCACATGTAATAAAGGTCTACTGGGATGCTGCGTGCATCAATCAACGGCTTAACTTGCGAGGTTAATACGAGTGACTTATGAAGACAGTATGAAAGGTTTCCTTTTTAATTATTTGTTTAGGGATCACAAATGAAGGATGAACATCACTCATATAAATAGCCAAAGAAATTAAAAACTTCAAATTGCCTATCTTGTGTCCTTATTAAAAATACTTCACAAATAATAATATAATATCAGCCCTGTATAATATACTGTCTCACTGTTGGGCACGGGCCTTGTCTACTACTGAGAGGGATGAGGCTTTAGTCCACCACGCTGGCCTAGTGCGGATTGGTAGACTTCACACACCACCGAAAATTCCTAATAGAGAATTTCTCAGGTATGCAGGTTTCCTCACAATGTTTACCTTCACCGTTAAAGCAAGCGATAATTGACAAAGAATACACACATATTTTTTTTGAAAAGTCAGAGGTGTGTTCCCTTGGGATTTGCACCTGCGGACATTCGTCTCGGCAGTCCATTCCACAACCAACTAGGCTATCACCGCTTTTTCGCTTTTCCGAACTGATAGTAGAGGATATATTGACGAAATCGAAATAATGTATAACGTTTTACTGATTCAAAATAAAATACTTCATTTGATTTTAATATTATATTTATTGCAAAACAAGCTATTGTATATCTCAGGACATAATATAACCAACAATCATAATGCTAAAGAAAGCAATGGAGGGTGGAAATAATGTGACTTTTTATTAGTTAGCATAAAAAGTTGGTTTTATTGATTTTGAACAAACAAGATAGTGTCACGCCTTATTAACCAACTGAAAAAGGGAGGTTCTCAATTCCATTCGAATATCGATATGGAAATATAATCGTTATCATTGGCGAAGTGTCGATATAGCCCGATTCCTACCGGCTTCCCTTTCGTAACTTGTGTAAAATTTAATTATCATTAGAACGATTTACACACCGCATTGGGCCTATGGGCCTTATCAGAAGGATGAATGTCACCCAAAGGGCAACGGAGAGCGCTATGGCGACCACGAACCGGAAGACGCAGCGTAGGCAGACCCCCACGAGATGGACCGACGACCTGGTGAGGGCGGTCGGAATCCGATGGATAAGGGCAGCCCAGAAACGGTCCCTATGGCGCTCAATGGCGGAGGTCTGTGTCCAGCAGTGGACAATACCCGGCTGAAATAATTATGATGGTGATAGACCGCATTTATGCATATTAGTATGTATATTACTTTGTGTCGGTTTACCTTTCGAAAAATTTCACCCTTCGTCACTGCAAGCCGACATAATTTTATAAGTCGCAAAACTTGATTCGTCGACATTTAGACTACACTGACTTTTCTTGTAGCTGCGCCCGCGTGATAAAGGTTTCCGGGATAATAGTCCCGCTTTATATTTTCCCGGGATAAGATGAAGCCTATATTTAGACCTCTAGCAATACTTTGGTAATATTTCATTTAATTCAATGCAGTAGTTTTTGAGTTTTGTGTGTACAAACATACAAACAGATAGACAAAAAATCTAAAAAAGTTATTTGGCTTCCGTTACTCTAATAAAGACCTTACATATTAGTTTGATGATATCTATAATGTACAGACAGACCCACTGCAATTTTATTATACTAAATTTAAAGATTATTATTACTATTTCTCTCCATACGTACACAAGAAATATATTGTTATGTAACAGGCCGGCTTAAACCGAAATATGAGCGTAAAAAACTACAAAAAAATCTAAAAACCGTTTTAAAAACATTGTGTTTACCCAGACTTTGGATAACAGCAATTTACGGAAAATATATACAGCCCGAACAACATTTCGGCCTAGGTAATACCCAGGGCTAAGTTTACGGCCTATATTTGAGACTTTACGTGACATTTACTACTACTACTGAGATTATGTTTTGAAACCTTAGTTATATAAAACAATTTTTTTTGATTCTTTAAATGACGAGTCGAGCTTGCCGTTCGCCTGATGGTAAGCAATACGATGCCCATAAACAGTAAAAACATCATCCAACACCTTGAATTACAAAGTATTGTTTAGTATTCCACTGCGCTCGCCATATTGAGACAATATGTTAAGTCTTATTATTTCCAGTAGACTGGCTACAATGTCCTTCAAACCGGAACAAAACAGTGACTACACACTGCTGCTTGAAGGCAGAAATAGACATTGCGGTGGTACCTAAGAATGCGGACTCAAATATGAGAGACCTATCAGTTTTCACCTACAATAAAAATGAGATAGGCTAAGGTATGCTGGTCTTTTTCCACAGGAATTAGAATACAAACAATATATGTGTTCCACTTCGAAATACTTGTCCAAAATTCATGTAAATTATTTGGCAATTATTAGACTTAAATGTGGTGGGATAACAGCCTCTTTGTTAACCGACTTCAAAAAACAGGAGGAGGTTATATTGTTTACCTGACAGCAAAAAGTTCTGAGATTATATAGAGCGAACATCGGTAAGATTGCCATACAAACATTTTGCGCTCATGCGATGGTTACTCAATCTACGTATAGCAAAACAGTGTAAAATTACATTACACACATTTTAAATCACAATTCAGAAACAAGACTAAAATTGATATGTATCATGATTTTTATCAAACGAGCTTGTTGCGCGTTTAGCTATTCAGCTAGAAAAAATATAAAGCAACGTTCCATTATTCCAAATTTAATAACGTTTAGAATATAAATGAGCATAAAAAAATTACTATCATAGTACATTTGTACTATAAAAATACTTAATTTAAAATTATAAAAAATAATAACCCATAAACTCGGCACACGTAAACACACATTTATAACTGAATTTTCCGTAAAAAATCATAATAAGACCTATTCTACTGTCCATCCTTTCGTTTATTAGTAATAGCGTGATTATATACATAACAGACGTCTCATTAAAATAAACTACTTGAATAATCTTCAATAGCGTGTAAAAACCGTAAAGCTTTAATTAAATACGTGGCCAACCGCCATTTTTAACCTGTGCACACTTTTCCAGTCTTGGATTAAGAACCTCGTTCGGTCAGTTAAAATGCAACCCCAACTCGTTGAGTCAAGGTTCAAATTGGAATGGAGCGAGGTTCTTGTAATAAAACAAGTCCCGAGCACGAGAACACTCGTGCTGTGGTAAGAGGCAGCCGACATTGAAAAGAGGCCCTAGGGCAGCGGCTTCCAAACTTTTTCGGCGCCCTTATTCAACCGGGCTTCTAAATCACTCTATTATGTTTAAACAATAGATTTGTAAGCCTGTATTTTTCATTAATTAAGTTTAAATGAGCAGTATTAATTCGAAATTTGAATTTGAAAATGGAATACATTTTGTATTTTTATCAAAGCCGTTATTTTTTTATGAGGAAAACTTTGAGAGCCAGTAATATTGAAGTGTGCTTTATGTGAGTCATCGGTTTTTGTGTCAAACCAGCTGATCTTGAAACTGGAGGGTCATTGGAGATAAAAGGTAACCTTGGTAGGCCGCCGGTATTGATGGAAAATCGAATAATACTGGAGTGTGTTTGAGAGTCTTGAGGAAATCTCTTACAGATTTCATCATGTCCCTTTCGTTTTTGATTTAATATTATACAAAATTAAATTAATCTTTGAAATATCATCAGCTATATTAAAAGGTAAAGCATTTCAAGTGACAGTAATATCCGCAGTATTACTTGTCAGTTCCACTGTGATGGTAATGTTACTATCTTACTAATATTATAAATGAGAAAGCGTATATAATTTTTGGATGTTTGTGAGAAGTAAATGCAGAAATGACTGAACAGTACTGAAGAACTGTAGAAGATGTCCTGGATTAACACATAGGCTATTTTTATCCCAGTAGCTCATATGGGAAATAATTTGTTTTTTTTTTTTAAATAGCATTGTCGTACCGTTTTTAAGCGCCTTTCGTAGCAGATAAGCTTCTACGCGAGCAAAGCCGCAAGCTATTATTTGTAAATAATAATACAAGGAAACAACCGTAACTCACTGCTTTACCGTTTCTGATATCAGTGAAATAACCGAAATAATCATAAAACTTTATGAAAATGAACACGAATTAGAACGGCCTTGTACACAATCCTCATTCAGTATTCTAAAAGATCGGCATTACCCTTACTCCACCATACAATCACACAATATTTTTTTACTATCAGTAATTAAGCCAATGTAACCGTTTGCGAACATCTTCTCTATTAAAAAAATAGCTCAAGTATTTTACATCATTGCAACTAAGATAGCAAAATCCTTTGTAGTAATAACATGAAATTTTAAAAGCATACGTCATTGCTAGATACCCAAACCCATTAGCAAAACAAAGGCTAAGCATCAGGCTAAACTGATTTCAAATTAAAACTTTTCGCGGGTTACCGTCGATGTAAAAGGATATAATTAACGAATAATAACTGAGTTAATGGAAAACTTGGAACTTGGCGAATACTTCGCGTTATTTTAAACTTAATTACGTAATTGATTATTTGGATATTTTTTTCAAATGAGCATCACTTTAGGTTGTTTATTTATTTTCGATAATGCTGTTTTTTGGAAGGGCTTTGTATAAAGCGTGTCTAGTTTGCCTTTCCCGTTTGTTTTATACCTTAAAAATTCTCATAATATAAGTACTATAACGAATATCTAAATAAATAATAAAAATTAATGTAGTACCTCGACGGGGAAGTATTACGGTACAACTGCAGTGCTGAGATCTTGGGTTCAATCCCCGGTGGGGTAAAGTGATATTATGTTTTACTGCTCAGTATCAGCCCGGAGTCTGGAATTTGTGCCCGATAAGTTGAAAGGCTCGCCTCGTATCATGTGGCTGAATATACATGATGGAAAGTGAATGCACTAGTTACACCTCTGCCTAACCCTTCGGTAATAAAAGGATGTGTGTATGATATGTAAGCCTACCTAGAAATATATTTTACCGATAAATTCCTTGATTGATTACCCGTAATAAAAATAATAAGTAATCTGAACAATAAACACATTATCCATATAAACTCATAGAAAAACATTTAACAATCGCAAACTTGAATTAATTACCGAAAACTTTTATGTTATCGTAAAAATCGGTGCAAAAAAGGATTCGACCTTTTTGCTTTCTCTGACGTTTTCAACGACATACACCACTCAACATCAAGGACTACATCAAAGAAACCTTTAACCTAGCTCGGGAGTAGACGCCCACTCGGCAAAGGCACGGTTTGCTTTCCGGCATTTTCATATCGAAATTTCGTTGGTGGTCAAAAGGACATGTCAGCTTTTTGTATGGGCGCTGGTTCATTATTTCGAACAAATTCCATCCAAACTGAAATGGGATAATAAAGTGGCAGAAATATGGAGCCTATCAAACATTATCTGGTCGCCACTCATCATCAACAGTCATACCCGAAAAAAAAACAGGTAAATAAAATACTTTATTTATCTCGTAGGCGAACAAAGTTACACTTCGATACGTCAAAACAATTTATACGAATATTTATTATTATTTCGAAACATCAATTAAAATTACTTATATAACTATGGACATAGACATTTTAAACAATACGATAACATCTAGTTAACGCAAAAACACTTCAAAGACAAAATCAATTAACCTTTGAAAATCCTTTCTATTTACAATATTTTTAATTAGTTCGTGTTCAAGGCACATTGCTGAAAGTGACACTTAACGAAGGGTCCTTCGTTCGCACTTTAATAAACATTAATTAACAAAAATAATAAAGTCTATATTCGATCAATTGATAACGTAAAATTGGAGGCTCTAAGATATTATTTTGTGATAGGGTTGTTTTTGTATAGCTTTATCAAGCATATTCGTTAAAGTGCAGGATAACATACTTTTAGTCTACTCTTATAAAGTAGCCTAGTGGACACGGAGATATTCCTGTAAGCGAAATTATTTTCCTTAATGGAATTTCTACACCCGAAATTACTTTTTTAATTAGTAAGTAACTATCCAATGATAGTAATATAGGTCATACAAATAAATAAGAGAAAACATAGAAATTGTTTTAAAAAATGCTCAGCGATCAATTATCAAATTTAAGTAAAATTAAAAATGCTGCATTATCCCAACTTCACACCTCTACGCACTATGTTAAAACAGTGATTTGATTACATGAAACATATATTGATTTGTGAGGCCCTGAAGAACAATATATAAATAAGTCCCATTTTGCGAAATACAAACTGCAATGAAGGCCAAATGGAAGGTCAAAGAGAGCGGTAACATTTTATTTAGACCCTGCTATGTTCCTGACTTCGCAGTCTGGGGCGAATTGAGACGAAGACACGCAAAGTAAATAAACTTTAGGCGTCTATACACATTTGTAGTCAGTGATTTAGAATAGGCTACCGGACTCATTTTTGTTTTTAGCAATTATCAAATACTAGCTTTTGCCCGCGGCTCCGCCCGCGTTATACAGTTTTTCAGGCTAAAGTTTTCCGTTATAAAAGTAGTAGTTTCCCGGAAGCCTCTCAAACTGTCTCCATACCAAATTTCATCTTAATACGTTGGGTAGTTTTTGAGTTTAACACGTTCAGGCAGACAGATGCAGCGGGGGACTTTGTTTTATAATATATTTTTTAGAACTTTTTAAGAGGAATAATCCCGTCATACGTCATTGTTGCATAACTTTAACCGTTTACGCAGCGCACGCAACGGAAGCTCTCAAAACTAATAATTTTTCCCCGTTTTTGCAACATGTTTCATTACTGCTCCGCTCCGATTGGTCATAGCGTGATGATATATAGCCTATAGCACTCCAGGAACAAAGGGCTATACAACACAAAAAGATTTTTTCAGTTCAAAAACGGTAGTTCCTGAGATTAGCCATTACTGCTCCGCTCCTATTAGTCATAGCGTGATGATATATAGCCTATAGCACTCCAGGAACAAAGTGCTATCCAACACAAAAATATTTTTTTCAGATCGATCTGATAGTTCCTGAGATTAGCCATTACTGCTCCGCTCCTATTGGTCATAGCGTGATGATATATAGCCTATAGCACTACACTAATAAAGAGCTATCCAACACAAAAATATTTTTTCTGTTCGAACCGGTAGTTCCTGAGATTAGTCATTACTGCTCCGCTCCTATTGGTCATAGCGTGATGATATATAGCCTATAGCACTCCACGAATAAAGGGCTATCCAACACAAAAAGAATTTTTCAGTTTGGACCGGTAGTTCCTGAGATTAGCCATTACTGCCCCGCTCCTATTGGGTATAGCGTGGTGATATATAGCCTATAGCACTCTACGAACAAAGGGCTATCCAACGCAAAAAGAATTTTTCAATTTGGACTGGTAGTTCCTGAGATTAGCGCGTTCAAACAAACAAACAAACAAACTCTCAGCTTTATATAATAGTATAGATTTACATAATATAAATTATAACACAGAAGAAATTATTAAAATCCAGTGAAAAATCAACAAGTTATATAAGTCTTTGAATTTCGGTGGAAGGGGTAATTTATAAGAAACAGAAAAGAGACGAACTACCCACATATTACGTTATCGGGAATTACAACGCGTGCGAAAGAAAGCGATGAAGCAATATCCCCACATCGCGCCCACTTCTGCACATTACAATATTTTAAATATGAATTACTCGCTCATTTTTCGACCAATTTGTATGCTGTTTTCGCAGGCACTTCGGCGAAAACAGCTTCTTTATCATATTAAAAGCCATTACAAAATCAAGCATAGGCCGGTCCCCTATTGCTCGATGACCCACTTGGCCGGAATGGGCTGTCAAGAAGAAGGTTCAAAACCCAAGGCACATTTATCTAACTTATGTATTATTAATTAATTAACTTACGCTTTAATAGTGAAGGAAACAAGCATACCTAAGCACTCTACAAAAACATTCAAAAGTATAAAGTCTGCCAATCCGCACGAGGTCAGCGTGGTTGACTATGGCCTCAAAACTTTATATTGTAGAAGAGGCC
Source organism: Manduca sexta (assembly GCF_014839805.1). NCBI lineage: Eukaryota > Metazoa > Arthropoda > Insecta > Lepidoptera > Sphingidae > Manduca > Manduca sexta. Next base: position 15,248,719 of record NC_051138.1, read on the forward strand.
CGTACCCAGCAATGGGTACATAGTCAAGATGGGACGGTATGTTCAAGTTCAAGTCATCATTGTAATAATACATTAATCTGTCTCATAATGTATTATTACAATGATGACGGTAATACTTATTTACAAAATACAACGTGACCTAATTTTTTACTATAAACGTATGGGCTGTGATTGTGTGCTGTGATTTTTAATAAGCAGGGGGCTCATCTGTGAATAGAAATTTATAAATGTGGAACAGACAGACAAAATATCCGTCAATTACATCGCCCAGCCAATAAAACTTATTAACTAATAGTGACGTTATTGAATGTAACATACGTCACAATTTGTCTTTTCATGAACTAAGACACGAAAACCTCAAAGCGTTAACATAAATTGGCAATCAAAAGCAGAAGTAACAAAGATGTCAGCGAAATTTTTGTCAAAGTTTCCCAAGTACCAATTTGGGTTGTTTTAGGAATGGACAAAAGGTCCCTAATGGAGAGATTTGGCTAAACTCTGAAGGCACTACGCGAACTTTTATAATTTTGGAATCTCTGATGGTCATTAGCTAACAATAGAAAACTTAGGCGAATTTGGTACTCGATTTATAACTATACTACTTACTGCTGGAAGGTATGAATACCTCTTAGCGAAATTTTGACCCCATTGACCAATCTCAACGGAAATCAACCAAGTACGCAGGAGATATTATAGTGCACAAGTGTGTGCGCAATACACAGGTGCACTCTGTGTTCCTTCACCCTCATGGTCCGGTGAGACGGCAATCCATCACGACTGGAGGGAGATGAAGCGCAAAACTAACTGCTTTACGCGCTTTCTCATGTTTTCTTTCCTTCAGGAAAACATCGTGAGGAAACCTACATACCTGAGAAATGGTCTAAGAATCTTTAGGTTATGTGAAATCTGCCAATCCGCACTAGGCCATCGTCGTGGACTAAGGCCTAATCCCTCTTAATACTAGAGGAGGCCCGTGCCCAGCAGTGGCACAGTATATGATACAACCATCCAAATGCGTTCAGAAGTTTCTGGGTTTACTTTAGACAGACGTCTATACAAATTTAACACAAACAAAAAATACAGATATATCTATTACTACGCATTAAACAAGCCCCAATATTAACGAATACAAACTAAACAATTAAATTATAATATAATGAAGCGAATACAACTCAACGCCGGTTCGTTGCACGTATTAATTTGGCTTTTGAGAGCATGCATAATGAGATTAAAAACTTTTGTTTTCGTTTCCCGCTTCGAACATTATGTTTAGGTCAAACTAATACATGTTAATTTGAGAAGGTTAGTGTATCGGCACGACTAAAGTGAAAGGGTAAGTAGAAGTGTAATAGTATCTATGGTATTATTGTTTGATTGAGAGATAAATTTTGTATGTGAGGGTTTAACTTCAGAGCTACTGCACACAATCTACAATTTTTGTTCTAATTATTTATTGAAATGTATATTAATATCAGCCCTATTATATTATAATATCCTACTGCTGGGCACGAGCCTCTACTACTGAGAAGGATTAGTCCTCACTCGACCACGGCACAGTGCGGATTGCCAAACTTCACATATCCTCAAAATATTTATACAAAACTTGTCAGGTATATAGGTACCTCGCGATATTTCCTTCGCCGTTAACGCAAGCTATGTTTCACAAAGAACACACATTTTAGAAAAGCCGAAGGTAGTAAATAAAATAAATATATGTATGGAGGAATAACCTACTATTATATTTTACGTTCACCTGAATATTTTTTAAAAACCTTATAACCAAAAAAAAAACTGCGGCGACGTTAATAACAGTAATTAGTTGCTCTCAATAATACAGAAGCAATCATTGCTAAAACGAAATTGGCACTCATAATGTACATGAGTGGAAAGTGAATGAGTATATGAATACTCACTCACTTTCCACTTAACATCAGGTGCAGTGGGGACACCTAGTCGTGTACGTAAAAAAAATCCTTGTCAAGAAAGCAACTCAGTTTAATGTGAAGGCGGTCTTCAATATTGACCGAACCGCTCTCCGTGTTAAATGACCTTTTTTAACTCTATTGTACATTCAATAAAATCTATTTTTCATGTTAGGGCCATTAAGTATACTTCATGTATATTAATGTATTCTTTTCTGTTTTGAAATATAATTGATATACGCTCCCATATTTAAAAATATTTCTCGACAATGTTTCAGCCCATCCAAGATCAACACCAAGAGAATACGTTTATTGCATGCGGTAAATATGTCTAAATAAATAAATAAACGCCAATTCATAAAGTTTTTTTCTAAATCACATGTTTTTGTTATCTATACTAATATTCTAAAGAGAAAAAGTTTGAGTGTATTCGTAGGGGCTAATCTCTGGAACTTCTGAACCGATTTTGAAATCCTTCTACTAATAAGAAACTACTTCTAAGTGGTATAGGCTTGTTATTCCGGGATTATATTTTCCCGGGACTTTTGTATCGGAAAAACTTTATCACCTGGGTGAAGTCGCAGACAAAAGCATTTAAAGTATATTCGTATTAAAATACACTGTTTCTGTAGGCGTTTACTACGCGTTTGACATGTTGTAGGCTCGGTTAATATACACTACCTAGTTATTCTTTCTAGCGCTAAACAGTAAACTGTACCATTCTAAGTAATGTACACATTTATTATTGTGCATAAAGATATAGATTTGTCCAAAATCAAATGGCGAAATGTGGGTGCCCTGTTTGCACCTTTGCCTACCCCTTCGGACATAACGGCGTGATGTTTTCATTTGTTGCCTCAAGATGACATATGCAGTAAGTCATAGGAATTTATGTTTCTGCTGTTCATGTATTGATGAGCGAAAACTGATTTTTAGCCCTAACTATCTATCTATACATAGTACACAACAAAGTCCCCTTTTCTGTCTGTCTGTATGTCATAAATTTCCTCAAAATCTACAGAATTTTGAAATTTGTATGAAATTTGGTATGGAGATAGTTTAAGACCCTGGAAAAATATATAGCAGGACATTTTAAACCGGAAGACTATTCCACGCGGGTGAAACCGCGAGCAAAAGCTAGCTATTAATAGGTTCTATCTCAGTTCGGCTCTGGGCATGCGTGCGGGCCTCCCATAACACCATTAGCCTTTGTCCATTAGTGCGATCTATCTTCCGTACGGGACTGAATATAGTTTTGTGGACTTCTGTTACTTTATTATATACTATTATTTATTAGATTATTGTTGGTGGTAGGATATATTTTATAGCCTGGATAGCGACCACCGTACACTAGGTGTTAAAACCTGCCATAGTGGCCCACGTAAGTATTGCGTTCCGGGATCAGGGGCCTTATTCTCTATCCCGCACGTTATTTTGACAGTGCGTAACAAGCACGTAACACAACGCATCATGTTTAGGACTATAGAAATTTGGCTTACAGAATACCATTCCACGCACATTTCTCGAAGATAACATGACACGGCCGCGTTACGCGTTTACAGTATCATACAGAATAAGGGACCTGCCTGTGTATATCCGGTTCCAACAAGCCGGTATAATTATCGATGGGGAATCATCTCTCATCAGTCGATATTCTATTGGACCCCACTCCACCTACCATCAGGTGCCGACGGGTCACCTTGCCGTATAAAATCAAAAAATTCTAGGAGATGCTCGCGGTTCAACCGCGTGTAAAATATTTCCTAGTAAAAAAGTCCCTAAAACACTGTAAGACACGCCATCTACTAAAAAACAGATTAACAATTTCCCTTATTTCTTATGGGAGCAAAATACTAGAAAAAACAGTAAATTATGTGTTATTCCAGTAAAATTAAACACAGGAACCGCTAAACGGATTATAATGAAATTTGGATGACGGATACACCACGTCCTGGATTACCTTATAAGCTAGTTTTTATCCCGGCAAATTGGTCCCGTGGGATATATTTGAAAATTTTATCTGATATTTGGAATAAATAACGCTAGCTATATAAAATAATAATATTATCAACCCTGTATTATATACTCTCCCACTGTTGGGCACGGGCCTCCTCTACTACTGAGAGGGACTAGGATGTAGTCCACCACGCTAGCCTAGTGCGGAATGGTAGACTTCACACACCTTCGAAATTTCTATAGAGAACTTCTCAGGTATGCAGGCTTCCTCAGAATGTTTTCCTCCACTATTGAAGCAAGCAATAATTCACAAAGAATACTAATAATAAAATTATTTATGTCAAAAACAGTTGATTAATAACTTATGTACGTTATGTTTCAATAGATAACACAGTACTTATAAGATGTTTAGCCACTATTGTTGTATTATGAAGTGAAGGCGTACCCACGAAAACCGACAACTCAAATGGACATAAAGTTTTATCGTTCTTTAAGTACATTTCACGGAAGGGTCATGTTAAAACATTCCCTTATGAAGTGCTGATAAACAAAATGAACCCAGTCACTTTATCTGTCGATAAGGAAGAAATTACCCTATATAATATTGTCTTATCAGTAGAAACAACTAGTTTAAGGGCAATTCTCACCAGCACAACTGCATTAAACTGCTTTATTAAAAAAATTAATTCAAACATTAAGCTGTTTATCGCAAAAATCAATACAAAAATGGGTATAACCTGTGAAATCCATTTGAATAACCCTGAAGGTGGTGGATTTACTCCCGGTGATAAAGTATCAGGCAATATCGTATATACTGTGGACGAAGCGACACCAGTTAATAAAATAACCGCAACACTGAAAGGTGTAGGCTATTTGAAGACTAAAGAACGTAGACAATTAGGTAGATTTCCATCAAGCCCTTCAGAATATGAAGATAAGTACGTTGAAATTGAACAAGTACTGCAAGATGAAACTGTTCTGCCGCCAGGACGATACGAAAGACATTTCGACTTCCAATTACCAAAAGATATACCGCCTTCATTTTACTTCAAAGATAAGTATCTTACACACTCAATTCTCTGTTATATCGCTTACTGCGTAAAAGTGCAGTTCCACGTGCCAGGGCTGTTTAATCTTAACAAAAAGTTCGAAAGGGGGTTCCCTGTATTATCAGTATTGGAACCTCGCGTTCCCACCGTACCAACCTTCTTCGGCGAACAATCAAAATTATACAAACCTTGTACCAGAAAAACTAGGTTAGTCAACATAAAAGCAAAAGTAGAGAGTTGTTTCATCCAACCGGGCGGAACAATTGAAATGACATACGAAGTATTCAACGACACAAATATCACTATTAAGTCAGTAAAGACGCGCATTAAAGAAGAGTTAAAGATTAAACAGTCACGCCTGTGGGATGATAACATTATAATTACAAAAACTGTGCCAAACACGGAGACTCAATCTGATGTAATTAAATGCGGAGGAATACAACGTATGATGTTGAAAACTACTGTACAACCAAGCTGCAGTTCTTTAGAAAACTCAAAAATAGTCTCCAGAAAGTACTATATGAAGATCACAGCGACACTACCAGCGCCACATTTAAATGTTAGAATGGAAATCCCGCTGCAAATCGGTCCAGTGGATCGTGTTCGACCAGCAGGAAGGCCCTAAGCTAAATGTTAGGCTACGAAACTCGATAAAGAATAAATTATAGCTGAATATTGCTCTGGCTATATCGCCCACAAACCAAGTGATAACCTCCAAAACCTGATTATCACCGTACGGAACGAGGGAAAGGGATCGAGAAGTAGGAATTCAGTGCTACGGATCAGATTCGCACGACACTCAACATTAATGTGGCTGAAGTCGCTCATGTCGCCAAAAACCCGACCAGATAGCATATCGTGCGCGAAGGACTATTTCCCTGATAACTCATGACCCCCAACATTAGGAAATCAACGCATAGAGGAAAAGGAGGATAGCTATGAGGACATCATGAACATGCGATATACTTTTGTATATGTACCATCATTTATATATTTTTTGCTTAACAAAGTTATATAAATTATGGTTCTGCTTTCAGTAAGTATATAATATGTGATGGTACAATATATATTTTTAATTTAATTTTGTTTATTATTTTATATTCTAGAACAGCTTACAGATTTAGCACAAATTATAAAAATGGAAAATGAAAGTATTTTTTTTTTGCAAGCTTTCACCTATTAATCCTACATAAGTAAAATATTAATTTAACTCCAATAAAATTTTATACAATTATACTGAAAGCGGACAAACATTAAGTTGTATATGTTAATGTAATTGTGATATATTGAACTTATTAATATTCATCACTCATTATTGGTGTATCAACGAAGCGCAGTACGTAAAACAAGATTGATATTTATTAAGACGGTAGATCAAGTACAGGCCTGGTCGCACTACCCTCTTAATAAAATATATTATAAGCAAATCGTTGTAAAATTAAATATATATTTTTTTAATCTATTCTCTACAAAAATTAATAATGGATCTTATTGACTATGTATTTATGATTCCTATGAAATTATAATTATAGCATAAATTACGAAATATTATTAGAATATAAAACATTGAATCATCATGAATAAGGTGTGTTTATGTTTTAACGAATTATAGCAGTAATTTCAAAATACACATCATTTAAACCAGCTTTGCCATCTGTACCTACTTGTGTAGGCGCGTCGACATTATAAAATATAAGAAGTAAACCATCTGAAACGCAAGAACTAATGTATAATCTGGTATAAAAATAAAATTGCCAAGCCGCAACTGCGCGAAGGATTAAAAAAACTTAATTAAATGTCATTAAAATGTAACAGCGTCGGCTCTTGCTGAGACGCTGTTTAATTAATGTTGCAGCTCATAGGATGGTCTTTGTCTATTTTTGGTCCACGCTTTAGAGTACGCTGTGCAGACACAGTTGTGACCTATTTTTACTGGTAGGTCTTTCATATGTAAGAGTCCGCCTGGGTAGGTACCACCGCTATATAGATTTCTGCCGCCAAGCAGGAATGTGTAGTCACTGTTGTGTTCCAGTTTTAAGGATATATTGTAGCTAAAAAATGATATTTGCACTGATATTAAATCTCTCGTATCCGAATTCCGGCCACACCGGCCAATAACTGAGATCAGCCAGTTACGTAGGAGATATAATAGTGCACAAGTGTGTGCGCAATACACAGGTGCATTTTCTGTTCTTTCACTCTCATAGTACGGAGAGACGTCAATCCGACATGACTGGAGAGAAATTCATTCATTATGGTCGTGACTATCAGACGGGCATTATTTATTATCGTTTCATTACTAATGTGTATAAATTAAATTTACCAAACCCGTTTGTGAAGTCGGCATTTAAGAATGTCTGATCTTTAGTAGCCTACCTGATCAATAAACGAATTGCATTCCATTTGAGGCTCGTGAACTGCGTAAAAACCTTTTCTATTGCAAGTCCCTAAAATACTTTAAGTCCCTTAAATACTAAATTCTTAAAAAAATCCATAATTTTCTAGGGAAGCATGTTATCGAAATAAAAAGTAACCGATGTGTTAACCCACGATATTTATCCAAGTGTAAAATGTCATTAAAATCCGTTCAGTTATTTCTCCGTTTATCTCTTACGAGCATCAAATCATTTGCCTAAACAATCATTTATAATATAAAGATTAATAAAATGAGAAGTAAGATTAATTATATTAACATAGAACTGACCAAGCCATCTCAGTTGTTACTTTACAAAAGCCACTTGTGTTACTAAATACTGTTTCTTGTTAAACAATGTCACAAAATATTTTGATATTTTATTGGGGCGGAAAAGTTCTGGAGTGGCGACCACGAACAGGAAGACGCAGCGCAGTCAGGCCCCCCACGAGATGGACTGACGACCTGGTGAGGGTCGCCGGAGTCCGATGGATGAGGGCGGCCCAGAACCGGTTCCTATGGCGCTCAATGGGGGAGGCCTATGTCCAGCAGTAGACGCTTCTTGGCTAAAATGATGATTGTATATTAAACAATTTCTGCCAAAGCCAGTACAGAATTCGTTCCAAACCAGAAAACAATTTAAAAAGTATATTTTCAATATTCTCAAGTGAATGCCACACATCCAGTTCAATTTTAATTTAGAGAAAAAACGAGACAATTTAGAACAAGCGTGAGACAAATTGCTCGCCGGTTTAAACGTACATCAAAGACCACTTACAATGTAATCACCCCCCCTTTTCCCTGAAGTCATTTCCTTATCCTTGCGGGCAGAATTGCAAACGCTTTGTAAGGTGAAGGATCTGAATACTATAAAACCTGTATTTCCTCATTAACTTTCGTGAAAATAGAGGGCAAATATGAATGGAATCCATAGATTTTGGTAGTATGATATTGAAGGTAAAAATGATTACTCTTTTTTAAATCTTCTGTCCATTTCTTGCATGGCAAAGATTGGTCCAAATATAAACAGATAGTAATTCTATTTCAAATGAAATTGAAATTTATAACAGTATTGAAATTAAACTAGAATTATAAAATATAGGTAGATATTGTAACTTTGACTTTTCTCACGGCCAACACCTCTGACCCTCCCCCCCCCCTCCCGCCCTACGCCCCTCCTCCATGTCCAGAAGGCTGCAGTCTTCGTCAAGAGAAAGTTATAATAACCTCGAACAAATCCGACAAATAGTTTTATTTCAACGTCTTACATTTATGTAAAGATAAGAAATCATATCAATAGAGTATGCTTGAAGATCATAGGCCTTATCCTTTACGATAGCGTAACACGGCCGTGTCATCTTGGAGAAATTAGCCTGAAATGGTATTCTGGGTTCTAACAATAAAGGATTTAAGTGAGGTCAGTTCATAGCTTCTTAAGTTTTTAATATTCCTGATATATTTTGAATTTGGAATATCTGGGCTACTATTTGAGTACTGAAATTGAAAGAGGTAAAAAAGTTGCTTGCAAAAAAATCATACTATAAATAGCAATTTCTTTTAGCATTCCATAACACATGATCCCATCATTAAGTTCGGAGATCGGTTTCCCTGTAATATTGTCTAAAAGCAATACAATTGGATGTAATCCCGCGGGAACAGATACTCTGCGAAACCGTTTAATCGCTGGAATTGGTTCGCGGTTATTGCAATATGTTATTTGTTTGATGGTATATTGATCTTAAGATAGCATTCGGTAACGAATCTCTTTTAGTAAATTTAACCTATCAAACAAGGTTTTTTTTTGTTATTTTATGTAATAATGCATTATTTTTTGCAATTAAAGAATGTTTACTTACTACTGTAAACATAAACAAATATGACGTCACTAGACGTAGATTGGTGGATTCAAGCACGTTCCGTTCCACGTCACTTTCAATTAGTAATTATTGTTAAAAAATAATATAAAATAAAAAAAAAAAAATTTGTTATGGCCCTTGTTTTAAGGCTTTAAATATTTTATTTACAATATATTGATAAATATGACATTTGCATCTTCCCTTTATTTATATAAACTCACAATGTTCCTTTGGTTTTTTTATAATGATGTAGATTATATCTGGATACAAAACTTTTTTAAATAACTTTCATTGCGAACAAATTCATTCATTCATCATGTTGCGCAACATTACCAGGTATGTTGCGCGTCACGTTTTGTAAAAGTGCTAGGTTAGGACCCTTTACGACCCTTAAGTGTCATTTAGATAGTAATCAACCGGCAGACCCGTAGTGAACATAAGGCCTCATTGGCTATCCTTCTCTGAAATAGCTCAACGCAGAATAAAAGTTACATTATTATTTTACTTACATAGCAACAGCAACAATAAAATTTTTATAGAATCTGATTATACAGCAGCGGCGAAGGGCGAATATAACCCGATTATAATTATCATTAGAACGATTTGCAGACAACATCCATACATATTAGGACCTATATATTGTGTCGGGTTTCCTTTTCAGATAATTTCACCTATGGCCACTGTTAACAGATCGACCATAGACACAATATCAAAAGAATCATAGAGGCACTGCTAGTCTTATACAAAAACAATAGATAGTGAAAATATCTTTTGGACTTCTGGACACTGACGTATATTGTTTCCAATAAATATTCGTATTATTTATTGAGAAGTTAATCAATAACAGTACTTTTTAAATTGATCGTATAATTCGTTCGAACTCAAGAGAAAAGCGTTCGAAATTCGAATTTTAAAATAGAATATAAATAAATTCTGGCTAGGTAAACTCGACATTGTGACCCATCGCAGAACGTCCGACCTTCATCCAAACAAGATTTGCCCAATTACGAGCCTATCGCTCCCACAGGACGAAGGGACCTCGCACAATACAATGGGCGTACAAAAGGTCCACTCCATAAACCTTTAGTATTTTAGCTAGATTTTTTTAGTACAGTAATTAATAGGGGACCGGCCTATGCTTGATTTTGTACATTATTGTATATGTAATAGTTAATAATACGAAAAAGAAGCACTCCTGCTAAAACTCCATAAATATTGGTTGAAAAATGGGCGAGTAATTCATATTTAAAATATTGTAATGTGCAGAAGTGAAGTGAAGAGAAATCGCTTCATCTCTTTCTTTCGCACGCGTCGTAATTCCCGATGACGTCACATGCGGGTATTTCGTCTCTTTTGTGTTTCTTGTTAATTACCCCTTCCACCGAAATTCAAAGACTTATAACTTGTTGTTTTTTTACCGGATTTCAATTATTCCTTCTGTGTTATAATTTATATTATATAAATATTTGATAATAGTAAAGAACAAAAATGAGTCCGGTACCCTATTGCCTGCCTCGTTCGCGTATTACTGTACAACTGCAGTGCTGAGGTCTTAGTTTCGATTCCCGGGTTGGGTGTACAATTACCCCTCTACCCCTTTGGAGAAAAAAGGGATGAATGTGTATGTAATTAATACCTACGATATTGTGCTGTAAAACATAATTTTTTTTATTTGAAGAGAAAAAAAATTGGGAAAAATAACGTGTGTGTTATTTTATCTATCTCCAAAAAAAATAATTGTGATTTAAAAAAAAACCGTAACACAGTACTATCAAACATTTCTACAATTTTATATCAACATTTTATCAAAAAAAAATATGTGATTACAAAAAAATCCGCGCCTTCTGTTCTCACTTTGTTATAACATTCGTAAGATAGTCAATAGTTATTCGTATAGGTTGTGTCCCTCACTTTGATCCCTCCGCAGTGAATGAACCTCAATACGTGCACCAATAGCGTATCAAGAGAGGACCTTTGTGGCAAACAAGATTTTATTGCGCACAAAAAGCTCATGACAGGCAAATTGTTGGGCCTATAATCATATTGTGGAACATTTTCAGACGAATTTACTCTTTAAAATAATGTGATTGAAGGGTGTTTAAGCTAGTAGTATTGAAAAGCTATATCTCATGATCACGGGCAGTGTAATAAGTGAGTTCCAAGATTATTTAGAGCGGACATTGGCAAGATTGTCAAACAAAAATTTTGCGCTCATGCGATAGTTACTTAATCTACCGTGAAATACCAATCAATACAATCTATATAATAATAATACAATCTACCGTTTCGAAGACTACTTTCATAGTCACACAAAATATTAAATCCAAAAAATAATTTAGTCGATTACTCTATTATATCTCATTCGCAACCCTTCTGGACGTATTAACTCTATACTTAATACATCCCGCGATATTTTATAGGTTGTTTTATGAGACTAAAAGCTAGATTCAGTTCAGGTCTACCTCAATGCTATCACGGCTCCTTTCATTTAAGAGGTTCTAGGGTTGTCTACACCGCAAAACCAAGGCTAAGTAAGGCCGCACACGGTTGGTAATTAAATATTTCACGATAGGGATACACGATAAGCAACGCTCTCAAATTTTGAAAATAAATTGATTCCATTTTACATATTCGGGTCTTTTAGGGGTAGTGCACATGCTATGTTTATTGCCGAGAAATAGCCCAAATTATGAAAAAATGTATTACTTTTAAACAACATTTCTGGATTGTTAAGTGTTACAGCTGGATTTTTCTATGGATAAAGAAATGTGTTTCACACATACACTCTTACTTATAAACTTGTTTTCGCGTTAAGAGATGGTAAAGAATTGCTTAAATAGCTGTCAAAAACGACACTTAACTAAACGTCACTTAAACTTTAACGTCAAACCTTATGCTCAGAATCAATCTGGAATTGAAAATTTGTGCCCGACATGGCGATAGGCTCGCACCCTATCATATGATGGGACGAAACACATGACGAAAAGTGGGTGCCCTGGTGGCGCTCCTGCATACCCTTCGGGGATAAATGCGTGATGTGTTTAAATCTTCCAAAACTGTTAAAATACATCCATGTGCGTCGGATAATTAACTACCAACGTCTTAATTTTACCCACCTACACTCCTAAACATAAAATACGAAACAAATTATAAATTCGACCCAAATACCGTTTCGCTGCCCGCCCTCGCAAATTATTTAATATTAAGCGAATACGTTTTATGGCACCGTAAATCGATCATTGTATAATTTTATAGATATACTATAAAACGGGCTGTAAATATTCAACATAATCCTTTTACGAGGTGCTTTTAGCTTGGAGACCTCTACTTTGTACGGACTAAATTATATCAGGCTTGGATTATTGAAAGGGTGGGCAGGGATTTCTCCACGTAACTTGGATATTAAAACCTTTGAAGCCTTTTTCTTGGGTTCAGGCATATTTCGGATGTTAATCGTTTTTTTTTTTAGTAATGCAATTTTTCTTTCGGGCGACCTACACCTCACAGCTGTGATCTTGAAGGCTGCAGTCAACGAAACGTCAGGAGAAAATTAAAATAAAAAAAACTGCAGTAAAATCCGATAACTATTTTTATTTCGTCTCTCCAGATCTGAATGTAGTACTAGTATAAATAAAGTGTTTAATCTACCTTGTTCCTTTAGACTCTAATTTCCTCATTTCATTTCGAAGCGAAATGAGCAAAAGCATAATAAAATGAAGTCTAAGAGCACTAAGTTCTAAAATAGGCTCAATATTTTACTAACCAGTACAAATAAAATAAACTTACTACAATAAGAAAGAGAATACAAAATTGCTTGATTACATAGATGAAACCCTTCCTACTAATATTCTTATACATTCCCTACCTTATATTACCAATAACTAACTTCTAAATATTCAATAATGCTAAATAACTGACGGTGAATTTAATAACGCGTTCGCTGTTCTCTACCATATTAGCATTACAATGAGATTGCATGCAGAGTAAAATCATCAGATTAGAATTGAGAGGGCTTTTTTATTGCTTTAAATGACGAGAAGAACTTACCGTTCGCGTGATGGTAAGCGACACGACCACTTAAATAGTAGAAACACCATCCAACACTCTGAACTACAAAGTAATGTTTGGCATTCCACTGCGCTCGCCATCCTGAGACATGAGATGTTACGTCTTATTATGTCCAGTAGTTACAGTAGTCACAATGTTTTTCTTACCGGAACACAACAGTAACACACTGCTGCTTGGCAATATAAATAGACATTGCGATGGTACCTAGGCGGACTCTCACATATGAGCGACCTACCACCGGTGGACGACCTCCGTCTGAAAAGCACTGCCTAACTAATTCGTACCCAGCATCCAATTTTCCTTCACACACACACACACGGATTTTGAACCATTGTAGTCTACATGGCGTTGAATTGCGCTCTTCTTAATGTTGTCTCAATGAAAACTAATCTCATACATAAATTGAAAATGAATTTATAATGAATCTTTATGAATAAATCAATTATCCAAGCAAGCGGCGTCATTAGTATATAATTAATTGCACGAATAGGCGATATTTCTCGGATTCTTGTAGTCGTATGTGCGCAAAAAAGAGCTCGACCGAACTATTTAAAAGTTTGATCATAAATTATTTCTAAAACTGTAGAGAAGTTCATTTATCAATCAAATAAGTGTAATGGGATTTATCTGACTATTTTGCCCAAGTTATTCCGTTTTAAGCAGTATGGCCAGATGTCGGCTTTGTGATACTCCCAAAATTATTTAAAATACCTCCAAAATATAGGATTTTTGAGCATACATCTTCCTAATATAAAAAATAATAAAGGGAGCGACCAACAGTCTCCAGTTTTCCATCTAAAATTTGTATTTTACTAAAGTCATGTAATAAATTTCCAATTTGAATCGGTGAGTTACTTACCCTAAAGTCCCCCGAATTTCTTCCTATGACGTTAAAATCCCCCCAAATTTGGTGAAAAATCACCCTACCTGGCAACAGTGGTTTTGCGGTTCCCTAATACTTTTCACCCATAGTAATCTGTGCCATAATTAACGCGTGGGCGCTGCTGCCTACAATTTAGTCTCAATTCCACATCCCACCCACACCTCCAATAAGTTTAATAATATTTTATTTCTTTTTAAAGTACAAGTACTTTAGGTAACATGATTTACAGTTAGCCACAAATATGAGCAAATTCAAAACTTTCAATTTGATTAAAAAATGTGAAAGTTATTTTTTTGTGAAGCGAAAAGAATCGGTAAAAAAAGTGTTTAGGCAATTTTAAGTATTAAATTTGTGTAGCTGCTTATGTCACTGACTGTACACAGATGTTTAGGTAAAAAGCCGCTTCTGAATACATTGCGAAGAATATAAACTTTTATAAGAATGTACCTAAGCCTACTCAAGCAGATGTACCAAATGCGAAATCAGCCGTAAATATTGCTTCGGCAACGTTACATCTATCGCATGATGTAAAATCTTCGTAAAATCACGAGGGCTTTCATTGAACCAACTCACACAAATGCTCACTTAAGTACATTACATTTAGAATATTATAATCAAAATACTTGCAAACGAAATAAATCCTAACTCGTCCGATTTAAAAGTTAATTTACTTAGTCGACAAGCAAAAACATCTTTAAAAGTCAGTCAAAAACATTTTCAATATATATATTCTTATTAAAGGTTCAACACACGCCATTTGCCTCAAAACCCTTGAATATACAACGACAATTTCATTACACGCATTTTATTTTATTCCCAATCCACCCTTTGAAATTTGGGTGAAAAGTATTGTTTCCACAGCTTTGTTCATCATCCTAAGAAAACTTGGGACCTCATCCCCTCATAATCGAGTTCTTGTATCTTAAAATATCTTTAGTATCGAAGTAAAGGATAAAAAATATTGTACATAAAAATGTTTCACATATTCCGGAGGGTTGTATCGTATCAAATCTGTTTTGTAGTCACTTTGATATCGTACAGAGTGATGTCAAAGAAACTACGTTCATATAAGTCGTACTGTGTAGACCTCTCGGGGTCCGTTTAGGTTTTATCTTTGTTTTCTACCATGAAGCAATGGTGGTTTATGTTCCCATCATTCGACAGTGCAATTAACACTACGCTAACTTGAAAATGTTGACAGGAGAGAAGTGTAAAGTGAAAAATAAGATTAATTTTATAGTACTAGAGCTTTTTTAATGAACGTTTTCTGTAATTCAATAACTCTTATTTTTATAGCAAAAAAAAAATGATTTTGTAAGCTTATAAAAGATAAAGTAATCATAAATATCCATTATAACGGTAATTAGACAAAAGTCGACTTAGCGTAGTGTTAATTGCAGCTGTCGAATTTTGGTGTGAACGTGGTCCTTTCGCCTCTTTGTAGAATATCAGAAAACCCCAATTATTACTTAGTGCAATAATTATGCCTACTATACCTAGGTGGCGCAGCTGTATTACGTTACAACTACAGTGCTTTCGTCTGGTTCGATCACCGGGTCGGGCAATGATATTGGGTTTTTCTATTCAGTATCAGCCTTAAGTCTGGAATTTGTACTCGATATGGCGATAGACTCGACCCCTGTTTTCATAGAACGGACTATACACGGTGGAAGGTGGGTGCACCAATACGCCTTTAAGTACTCCTTCGAAGATAAAAGCAGTAAGTGTGTGTGTACAATAATTATGATGAATCTCTAATTGCAACTTCGCGTTTGGTTGTGAATAAAACTTTCTCCACACACAACATGTAAAGCATGGTCAATGATTATATACACAAACTCGAGTGGGATCGTGTCATACAAAATTTTCGTTTTTTTTTTTCTGACAGTACACGGTTGTATTCGCTTAACTCTATGTGCGGTGACACTTTAAACCCATTCAAAAACGGTTGCAAAATATGCAGGATGTTTTGCTATCTCTCCTTTTGACACACGTCACAACATGACATAATTTTGCATCACTTCAAATAACTTATGAATATTTTTGATAAAATCCCCACAGCAATATGGCTTTATGGTAATTTCGAGCACTCCCCGTGTGAAAATTACATAGGGAAATGACAGGGAGGGATTCTTGGGAGGGCCACCACTCCTGATGTACGTCAAATTGGATTTTCTCACGTTAATGTGAAAACACACGTTATTTTGAAGTGGAATGAATTTGTAAAGTGCTTCGTTGGAAATCAGTGTAAAGGGAGGGTGCAGATTGGTGAACGGGTTTAGGACTCGTGGTATTATAGCCTGACCAGGAAAGTAAAAGACCTCGCTATGTTGTGGTGGATATGGATCTAATTTCTTGTAATGATAATGTTGTCTTTAAAACGCGAAACCGGGTGACGCCCTCAAAACAGGTTTTTATACACTCATGCCTTATTCCAAAGGAGTAGGCAGACTAGCGCCAGATTCGTCACCTCTTTCACCGCTCCAACATTCATAGTTATCTGCGTTTGGTTTTCATATAAATATACAGCTGACGGTAACTTTAAATAAGTGCTAATAAAATAATAAAGATTTTTTTTCATATATATTCTGTTACGTGGCAATCTGTGTATTAGTCATAATGGGCCATTCGGTTGTGTTTCTTTTGGCTTTGTATTCGCGTAAGGAAAACGCTTGTATTCCTAACTTACGCTGTCGAACCTCGTGGCTTGGGTTGGTACTATGTCGTTTTAGTCGGAAATATGTGACACTTCCTGTGCCTTAGAGTTTTGGAACGAGTTCATTGATGTGTGTAGATATTCTCGACAGGTAGTTTTTGCTATATCTAGCAATTTCCTGCTTGACTATATTGATGTTTAAGTCCTGAAGTAAATATTTATTGCTCACGTAGAATGGAATGTCAAGCATGGCTCTCAGGGTTAATAATAAAGATGAATTATTTATTTTTAATATAAGTAGCAATAAAAATAGCAAATATTACCTATACCTTGATGAATATTACCCCACGAAACATTACTGAAGAAACGAAAACTGCGTTCGTGTGTAACCTGAACCTTACCAACGAAAGAAGGGCATTTCGGAATCATTAACGTTTCAATTAAAGGCGCAACAGCATGACGAGAACCGATGGAGCTTTAAAATATTTATTCAGGTTTGTGGCTGAGTTGCACGCAAATTGGACGAAGACGGCCACAGAATAATAAGTAACCTTTATTATAGCGAACGATTTTAGAATCGTTCTAGACTACAAATTCAGTCTAGACCGCTTTAGATTATTTGCAAATTGTCAACCGACATAAAATATGAAAATATATATTCAAATACGAGCAATTTTACCTTTCAGCAATAATAGCCTTATGATTTATGAATAAGCATTTTTATACGAAGAATTATCTGAATTGTGTCTTCATAAAATTTTCCCATTGAGTCGCTTATCGCTTTGTTTATTTCGGGATTCAAGTATTACTATTATTGGCTGGAAAACTGTTTCTTTATATTAATTTTTTTTTTTAGTTACAATAATTACTCTAAAAATAATATTTTTATGTCGATCTATAAGTTTATGTAAGCTGTAGATAGCTTCAAAAAGTAATCATACGCTTTTATACTGAATACCTTTGTATTAAAAAATGTACTGTATGTATTAACTAATGGTAACTCCAACAAAAAAAAATAAAATATATATATTTATGTATTTATGCAATAATTGTATTTATTTATATGTATATTTTTTTTGTTCTTTAAATTATTAATTATATTCTTCGTACAGCTTATTCTGTTTCTTTTTATTCCGTTTTCTCTTATATCCATCCCATGGTTGTCTGTAAGAGATTGCCTTGTGCGATAAGACCGCCATTTGTACTTTTTTATTTTTTCTTGTACTATAATTTTTGTCTCGGGTATACAATAAAGTATAATAAATCAATAAATAAAACTTCCAAATGGACGTCATAACGTGGGAAAGGACACACACACGCCAGAGCTCTCAAAATCTTAGGAAAATCTAAACAAGCATTACTTTACCTACGAAAAGAGTTTGTGTCAGGATTTTTTCTCAAGTAAAGTTGGCGGCACGTCGTGCCTTATAATAACATGTTACGGGACACGTATGGAATACTAACGCAGTTCCCGCGGGACATCCGGGACGCGGGACTGGCGGGAAATAATTTATTTATCGAAATGTAAGTTGACGGCTGGCGGAATTCAATTCACCTGGATTATACGATGTCTTTTTATGTTTGGCCGCTGGAAATGATGCATTGGACTTGTTTCATCTTACATACGCACTCACGCCTTTATTCTATAGCGTTCTGGTTCTTTCACCTCTTTTACGGTCGTGATTCTCCTCATACATTTTCATCAGTAAAACTACTCCTGAAATCCTTCTTTTCGCGGGGAAAAATACTTTGTCGCTACCACTGGGGGTGAGTGGAACGGTTATATTGATTCCACCGGTCTTAGGGCCCAATATCGACACTCGAGAACATAACATCATCAGATCAAGCGTAGACTCCTAAAGTTCGGACTTGTACTTTTCGGAGTGGGTTTCTTTGATCAATAAACGTTTTCCAGGCACGTTCTTCCTGATTTACCATCCACATTCGCTCTATAAATATGATCTAATATTATACTATACTTCATATTAAATGCAAATTTTGTAAAGATGGCATGTGTTAAAATCGTTAGAAGTAAATGCCGTAACTGCCAGGTTTGACAAATTTAGTACAGAAGTTGACCAGGTCCTTGATTAATGTAAAGGCTACTTCTAATACTAAAAGAATACGTGGGCCCAGCCTCAAGCAATAGGTAAATAAAATAAAGCTTACTTTTACATTGTATATCATAAATTCATTAACGTAGTGGAAGGGAGGAGGGGGATTTGGGGTTGGGGCGACAAAATGTATAAAATAATAAAATATTTCTGTTTATTTTTGTTGTGAAATAAAATTATCCTTTTTTTTGCTCTCGCCTGGTACCTTGCGGCGGCAAATTTTAGATCTGCCCTTGACAGCAACAATCCACTCTACTACGTATATCCACATCATCCTGAACCTTACCTTGCACGGGCCTCCTCTACTACTGAGAGGAATTAGGCCTTAGTCAACCACGCTGGCCTAGTCCGGATAGACTTCACACACCTTCGAAATTCCTATATGGAGACCTGCTCAGATCTGCAGGTTTGCTCACGATGTTTTCCTTCACCGTTCAACCAAGAGATAATTCACAAAGAATACACCAATAATTCAGAAAAGTCAGAGGTGTGTGCCCTTGGTTTTTGAACCTGCGGACATTGGTCTCGGCAGTCCGTTCCACAACCAACTAGGCTATCGCCGCCTGCCTTAATGGCAGTTGCTCTCCAATAACTAAGGTATAGTTTAGCTTAGCTCGCATAACTGAAAATAATACATATTGTACAGATTGGTTTATATAGTTTGCTCTGCACAAGAGTATGAAAAAAATTGTAGTGTGTACTTAGTATATAAGGCATGTAACGTATTGTAGTAATTAGTATTATGTAGACAGTCTAACAAAGAGCCTAATACCATCAACACTCAACATATATCCATCCTCCAGTACAAAATATCTATATGAGCAAAGTTTTTCTTGTACTGCAATCGTTTTAAGCAGGATAAATGTAGTTTGACCTTTATACTGGGAAGCGATATACATATACACGCAGATATGCTGCGGCCAAAGCTTGAAGCAACATCTAGTAACAACACAGGAGGGTTACGACCATACTCTGTTCTGATTCGTCAATTCGGTCTGTCAATGGCTTACTATTAAACATCAAAAGACAATTTTTTCAAACACCTGAAATGTTTTGAACGACACGACGGCAAAAAGCAAACACATTCCTTTGCTTTTTACAATAAAAACATCGAATAAAGAAAATAATAAGGATAGACTTTTTTACACTATTCGTAAATATGACAAAGGAAAAATCACTTAAAGTGTCAAGACAGCCGACAATAGATCGGGCGATGTTACAATTGCTCCTTCGAGCCGGATTCAGTAGCCTCTCATTAATCTAATCTCGCCTTTGTGTGTTGCACAATAGGTCCAAAATGGAATGGCAACAATGCTCTTTTGAGAGGAAATCAGTACTTAGGATGTGACTTTTGTAAGCGAATCTGAATGAAACTTGGTTAATTGGAACTTGATAATGAACCGAAGTTTGATAAGCGGCCTGTTTGGTTGAGCGATTAAATATATCCAACTGACTCTATCCAAACCAACATTAAAATCAAGATTAACCTTATTTAAATTGTCTAAATTATCTTTCTATTAATCTAAAGTACAAAGTAGGATAGTTGCAATATTTTTTTTCTCGAATGGCGCTTTTGTTCTGATCCATTAACAAGTTCAAGTAAAACTTTTATCACGATATCTACTCTAAGAGTTATGGAACTGCTAACAAGTTATACAAACTATGAAAAAAACTATACTATTTCAAATTGTCACAAAAAACACAATTTAACTTTACCATAAAATTCATATTGAATAATATTCGAAGATGTTTTTTCCACGCAATCTGTTTTGACCAGGTGACCTACTTCCTTTGCCGGCTTTCGCTGTAAAAGGCGGTTTGTTAAGCCGTCAGGGCATAAGCCCTACGGCGCAAAGTTCTTCTCAAACTGAATGGCGAAATTCGCAAGTCGTATGGCTGGTGGTCATCGCTATCATATGCCATACACAAATTTATCATCTAAAGTATGATGTCTGGACATCGCTTTTGAGCGACAAGAACGCCTATCGGTGCACTTTTTTATATGATATAATAATTGTATTCATTTTTCTGTATTTGGTGTATACAATAAAGTGTTTCATTCATTCATTCATGTTAATATAGTAATAGCCTCACACCGCAACAGCATACGGATACTTTATGTAACAATTTTCAAACAGCCCAGCATAAATATGTCGACTGGCAAGATAATATGGTCAGTATTGACTGACGAGAAATAATTATAATCTGTAGCTCACTCCGTTTACCATCAAGTGTAATAGGCTCACTAGGCATTGTGCATTTAAAACCGTCTTAAAACCTAATAAGATCCTTCGTCTTCCTAATAAACTAGAACAATCATTGTATACGTGACGTAGGTTGTTACGTAAACAATGTCCTTTTATTGCTTTCTCTAACTTCAAATATTAATTAACAAGTGTCAGAATTAAATTATCGACAATACAGAATAAAGTAAAAATGTCCCATGAATGAAAATAGCGAAAATAGCAAAATTCTTACCAGATAGATAAACGAGAAGATATCTTCAGTGCACTAATAGCTAAAGTCTGACATTCAAACGAAATAGACGAAGCTTCTTCAACTATACATGTTTTTTCATCCTATCCGTTAAATATGTAGGGACATTAGTCGAAAAACGAAGGTGTTCGTCACCCGACTGGCTTCAAGCCAACTTCAACTTAAAACATAATGGAGTTCTCTTCGAGAGTGATCTGCTTAAAAATAGTTTTGTTAGGAGTAGCTTGTTTTTTTAATCTCGCACAGCATTGTAAATTCTGGTGGTATTTTAAATGCAGTTAAAATAACGTCATGCACCAAAGCGACTGTTCCCGCCTTTAGTCTAACTGTAATATTTGGATTATCTATGTTCTGTAATCTAGGCATGGCTGTAATGGACATAAAAGGTTTGTGCTTTTCGATTGAAATATAAAAGCGCCTGATTTGTTTATTATTGGAATTTGTATTCAATAAGAGCATTTAAGGTCCAGCAGACCGCTGGATGCGAACCGCTTTCAATAGATCGATCTGGAAATGTTTGGGGGACGCCCATGTTCAGCAGTGGACATCCCACGGCTGATGATGATGACAAAGAGCATTTCTTGGTTCTCTACTACATTATAAGACGATTATTGAATCGGGAAAATATGGAAGCATTCAATTCCACCTGAATAAATTCGAAAATAATGGCGTGACTTTATTACATACATTCTGTAAGGCGACTAGTCATAGCTAAGGCGGATATTATCATGCACGATAATAACTACTCCATCCAAAAAATACAAGCAAATATTTTCTATCAAACTAAACTCAACATTTTTGCAATTTCCATCTACATTTGAAGCAGCCAGCTGTTGCGTGGAGCACCATTAATTTCCGCAATGCACGCTCTCATACGTAGCATCCGGTATTTGCTTCAGTGAGAGCACGTACTATCGAGCCTGTAATGAATTTTAGTTCAAACACCTTGACATGCCTTCATTGGCATCAATGTGTGTGGCATATCTTCGTAGTAGCTCCTCGAAATAATTTTCCTAGCAAATTAGCTTCTGGAAATTATATGATAGTTTCTGAAGCGTAGTGAGCTTAATATTGTAACAGGCAATAATCCGAGGTGTCTTATAATTTCTTATGCAAACGATTTGCATGTTATGTAAGCTCATAACTGTGTGTAGTGTTGAAAATGTACAGTATTCATTAATAAAATGTTTCTTCGTTACAGGGTAGTCGGCGCTGAAGCCGGCCTGGCATGACGCACCCACCACGCCCCATTCCACCCCTATACCTCTACTCATCCTTCTACGAGAAACTAACGCTCGCCTTGAAGATTATCTTGATCCTCACCTTTATCCTTAATTTACTACCCTTCACCAACCCACAAATGCAAAACCTAAGCAGAAGTAGACCCGATCAGATCAATTCAAATGACATTTACTTTCTCGAAACATCAAGTAATACAATCGAGGAACTAATTGCAACGACTGTAAGTTCTAGAGAATATCAGAAACTTCTAGATACATTCAAAAGAAAAATTGAAGCGACTCCACATCTGTCGTCTGAAAACATAACAGATTACTATAACTTAGAAGTGTACGAAGAAAACACTGGCACTCAAAACAGTTCGAAAGAAAAGCTTAGAGTTGATGACGCGATACGTTTTAAATTGTTCCACGATTTCTCAACAACGGTTAATAAGAACATAGCTAGAAGTAAGAACGAGAGCGCAGATATAGATGAAATTGGGTCAATGGATAACATGACAGACGAGCAAGACAGAACAGGTGCTAGGCACACATCTAGTGAAATATCAGACCCTGTTATTGTTCCTCCTCGGGTCCCTAAGATAACTAATTTCCAAACGGCACGGCCCAAGTTTATGGACGGTAAGTTGATTTCATTTAATATTTACCCTTGCGTAATATCCTTTATGTAAATTATATTCATACCTTTGTTTTAATTGAAGGACGATATTTTATGTTCAAAAGATATGTTTCAACGTATCAGTGCGAATGGTGAAATTTTCTGAAACTGGACACAACACATAGGTACTAATATACATACGCAGTCTGCAAGCGGGCTATAATCGGTCACACTACCTTACGTATCCTTCCTTCCTTATCCTCATATTGATGTTTATAGACCTACCAATAACTCATCAGATCCCATTGCCGTACTTACCAAACGTATGATTCATTAAAACGAATAAATACTTTTTCATTAAATAGTTTTTGCTAGTAATGAAAACTGTTTCCCGCGAGCAACTCATATCCAATACAACTTGGATAGAATTGAACTTACATATTCATTGGATACTTTGCTTCGAACGTATTCTAAAGTTATGAATGCAATATGGATAAACATACAAGACAAACTATACCAAATACTTACAATATTATTGCTACAAGCTTGCCTATCATATCATGGGATGGAAAACGGAATGAAAAGTTGGGGAAATTGTTGCGCCTCTGCCCACCCTTTTGGGGATTTAAGTGTGTTATAAAAAAATAGAATACTCGCAAATTATTGGAATGCAACGTGTTAAAAGTAGTGGAATGATTTAATTGGAGCGCTGTGTTTATTAAAATCAAACAAAGCCCTCTGTGAATAAATATAAAATTCGAACGTTCGCTTTTCCATTTTTAAATATTAAACCTAGGATTTCCGCGTTTGTAAAAATCTTATTTATTGTTAAACTAGCTGACCCGACAGACGTTGTCCTGTCTTAACTATGGTATGAACGCGCGCATTCTGTCGATCGCTGACAGTTATCTATTTCAAACCACTGATAATTATGTAAAATTAATATTGTTGTTAAGTTTTCTTAAAATTTCTAATTTTCCGCGCAATTTTTGTTTTTTTTTTCTTCATAAGATCCTTCTCCTGGCAATAACAAACACAAAAAAAAATTAGTGATTTCGGTCCAGCCGTTCACGCCTGATGGCGTGACCGAGAGAAATAGGGATTCATTTTTATATATATAGATATGCATTATTAATTATACCTAATATTTACAATGAGATTTTGTTTACAGTTTCGGCCAAAACGGTCTTTGAATTTTAAATTATTTATTTTATTTATATAGATGACGAGTAAAGTTATAATTCGCCTTAATCATTTTAACCAATGAATACAAGCTCACGAAGATGTTTCAATATAAGTTTTACTTTTTAAATGTTGAACTTCATTTAATTCGGTCGTTTGCACTCATATAGAGTCTTAATGGACTCGTTTTGTAGTCCAAAAATTATAAAAGTTTTCAGACTCTTACGCAATATCTTAGTAAAGACTGAAAATGTAGTAAAAAGTCGTAGTTACTTTGAATATATTATAGCCTTAAATTGCTTTTATGTGAATGTTATTGAAAAATGATATTTAGGAATAATAAATATTATAATATATTGTGTTTAACAGAGTGGTTAGGCTACGGCCTAACCACTCTGTTACTCTTGTTTGAGTTAGAGGTTTGGGCTTGATACCTACCAATAACAAGCAAAATTAGAAGGTATTTAAGCACCAAAAATGATTTTTTTTCCTTTTGCCAAACGCTATAGACAGATTACATGATTTAATTTTCGAATACGAATAAGTATAACTTATTTTTAATTCACAAATAAAACCTTTTCTGTTACACAATTATCTTTGACATTTAAAAATAAAAGAACTCAATTAGTTCGAATATCGAATAGATATCGTGTCGTAAAGATAGAAGTGGACATTCTGGCAGAATGCCAGACGCCATTAATTAGATCTGGCACTAGATAACCAACGAAATCCAGTTAATATATGCCAATTATCACACTATGTCGTTGTAGTTAGGTAATACGTTGTTACTAGTTATATTCTAAAGTTAATATTGGTCAAAGATATTAGCAGATTAGGAATTAAAACGCAAATGACAAAAAGAAAGATATGACTGGGAAAAGAGTTTTAAAACGGTGCCCAAAAGCATAGTTGACCATCTATGATAATATCAGTCCTGTACACTGTCCTGCTGCAGGACGCCACGCTGTTCCATTGTGGATTGGCAGACTTCACTTACCTTCAAAATTTATAGAGAACTTCTCAGGTACGCGATGTTTTCCTTCGCCGTTTAAGCTAGCGTTAATTGAGAAAAATATATACGCATAACTTTAGAAGGAGATACGTCCATTTGGGTTTTGAACCTGTGGACATTCGTTGCGACAGTCCATTGAACTCCCAACTAGGCTATCGCTACTTTCACTACCTGCTTCAGGTCAAAATCAATGACGGTGTCTTAGTTTTTAAAATAAATAGTTAAGTGGACCAAGGAACTATCTCATTCAATCGTATATATGACGTCATCAAGCATTTTTCGGTTTTTAATTTTTTTTTCCGAAATTAGGTATTAAAAAAATATTAAAATTCACAATCGAACTCAGAGTAGAAAAATTAAGAAACGGTATTTTTGTTTTAGGCACGTTTACATTTTGAAATGTTGTCAATTAAATTCTGGGAAAATGATGTTGAAAAACCTTACACACCTAGAAATCGAACCCAAAACTTTTCATCCCACTGTCAAAATATTGTTTCAATTATTTCAAACAGCAAACAAATAACACAAATAATAGCATTTTGCTGCCAAAGAAATTCCACTCAAGAAATCAAAGGTTTGTAATATAGAAACCATTATCGCTGAAAATGTTGATCCAAGCACTCAGCAATCTCAAAACTTAAACATCCAAATGAATAAGTAAAGATTACGCGCTGACCTCAACGGGTTTATTTGAGTTCGGCGCCCAATTAACAACTCCAGTTAAATACTAACTAACCCATTAACAATAACTTTTTGTTGGATTATTACTAAATACTGGAATTTGTAGATTTCTCAGCTAGATTTTGTTTTAGAATTACTATTATTTGGAATAACAAGTTTATGATTTACATTAACCCTTAATAATAATATCAGCCCTGTATGCTGTTCCATTGCTGGGCACGGGTCTACTCTACTACTGAGAGGGATTAGGCCTAAGTCCCCACACAGGCCTAGTACGAATTGGTAGTCTTCACACACCCCCAAAGTTCCCATAGAGAACTTCTCAGGTGTCCAGGTTTCCTCATGACGTTTTCATTCACCGTTAAAACGAGCGATAATTCACAAAGAATATACACATAATTTTAGAAAAGTCAGTCGGGTGTGCATACATTATGTCTTAGGGGATACTATTGAACCTGTGTGAAGTTAGCAAGTGAGTTTAAAATATATATTTTTTTATATTGCCAAAGGATTGTACTAGGTTAGTACCGGATTGTACCGTTTTTTATTTTGTTTGTACCTTATAGGGCTAGGAGATATGGTGTACTGAAAGTTTTGTCAATCAACGCCTTGAGTATAGTAACATAAACTCGCGGCATTTGCAAACCAAGCATCATTTTAATGATTTTATAACTGAATGTAATAAAGGAAAACGTCTCTCAGTGGTAAAATACCTCTCTAACATGGTACAATCCGAAATGAGGGAGTACACACGACGGAAATGCACGAAATTGGTAGAAAATTATTATTTATAAATAAAGTACGGCCATTTTCAAATAA
This sequence comes from Manduca sexta, assembly GCF_014839805.1. Lineage (NCBI taxonomy): Eukaryota > Metazoa > Arthropoda > Insecta > Lepidoptera > Sphingidae > Manduca > Manduca sexta. The sequence goes on from NC_051138.1 coordinate 15,275,665, forward strand.
ATAATCATCGTGATGATTTTATAGCTGAAAATGATTGACGAATACCTCTTTCAGAGGTACAATCCCTCTCTAACAGACGACAATCCGAAATGAGGTAGTACAAACGACTGAAATGCACGAAATTCGTAGAAAATTATGATTTTTTCCAAGTACGGCTATTTTGAAAAAATTATTTCTTGTGATGATTTTTATCGCTGAATGTGATGGATGACTATGTCTTACAGAGTTACAATCCCTCTCTCATAGAGTACAATCCGAAATGAGGGAGCACAAACGACGGAAATGCACGAAATTCGTAGAAAATTATTATTTATAAATAAAGTACGGCCATTTTCAAATACATAATAATTGTGATGATTTTATAGCTGAAAATGATTGACGGATACCTTTTTCAGAGGAACAATCCCTCTCTAACAGAGTACAATCCGAAATGAGGGAGTACACACGACGGAATTGCACGAAATTCGTAGAAAATTATTATTTTTTTCCAAGTACAACCATTATTAAAATAATCACCATTCTGATGATTTTACAGCTGGATATAATGGATAAAATGTCCTTCAGAGGTACAATCCTCTCTAACAGACGACAATCCGAAATGAGGTAGTACAAACGACGGAAATGTACGAAATTCGTAGAAAATCATGAATTTTTTCAGTACGGCCATTTTGAAAATCATCTTGTGATGATTTTATAGCTGAATGTGATGGATGAATACGTTCTTCAGAATACATCCTCTCTAACAGAGTACAATCCGAAATGAGGGAGCGACGGAAATGCACGAATTGGTAGAAAATTATTATTTATAAATAGTACGCCATTTTAAATATCATTGTGATGATTTTATAGTTGGATATGATGGACAATACGTCTGTCAGAGGTACAATCCCTCTACTTGGAAGAAAATCATAATTTTCTACGAATTTCGTGCATTTCCGTCGTTTGTACTACCTCATTTCGGATTGTCGTCTGCTAGAGAGGGATTGTACCTCTGAAAGAGGTATTCGTCAATCATTTTCAGCTACAAAATCATCACAATGATTATTTATTTGAAAATGGCCGTGCTTTATTTATAAATAATAATTTTCTACGAAATTCGTGCATTCCCGTCGTTTGTACTCCCTCATTTCGGTTTAAACTCTGTTAGAGAGGGATTGTACCTGTGAAGGACGTATTCATCCATCACATTCAGCTATAAAATCATCACAAGGGTGATTTTTTTCAAAATGGCCGTGCTTTATTTATAAATAATAATTTTCTACGAATTTCGTGCATTTCAGTCGTTTGTACTACCTCATTTCAGATTGTCGTCTGTTAGAGAGGGATTGTACCTCTGAAAGAGGTATTCGTCAATCATTTTCAGCTATAAAATCATCACAATGATTATTTATTTCAAAATGGCCGTACTTTTATTTATATATAATAATTTTCTACCAATTTCGTGCATTTCCGTCGTTTGTACTCCCTCATTTCGGATTGTACTCTGTTAGAGAGGGATTGTACCTCTGAAAGAGGTATTCGTCAATCATTTTCAGCTATAAAATCATCACAATGATTATTTATTTGAAAATGGCCGTACTTTATTTATAAATAATAATTTTCTACCAATTTCGTGTATTTCCGTCGTGTGTACTCCCTCATTTCGGATTGTACCATGTTAGAGAGGTATTTTACCACTGAGAGACGTATTCCTTCATTATATTCAGTTATAAAATCATTAAAATGATGATTGGTTTGCAAATGCCGCGAGTTTATGTTACTATACTCAAGGCGTTGATTGACAAAACTTTCAGTACACCATATCTCCTAGCCCTATAAGGTACAAACAAAATAAAAACGGTACAATCCGGTACTAACCTAGTACAATCCTTTGGCAATATAAAAAAATATATATTTTAAACTCACTTGCTAACTTCACACAGGTTACTATTGAACGAAATTTCAAAATCAGAGTCGTAGTGCAAAGGATAAATGCATTAAAAAAAACTCCAGCTGTCAATATTAACATCGATTTTTTCAATTTAAGTTTAGTAAAACTAAAAGAACAGCTAAAAGGCAGAAATTGTCGAAATAAAGACAGAAATGTTTCTTAAATTAAATGCTATTTGTGAGAAACATGAAGGGCGTCAATTCAATCCATAGATTGCCAATTCAAATTTCTATTAAGTCTAAATCAATCTGTATTGACACTTAGGAATTAGTAAGGTATTTCTATTTTACTGTAACAAAGGACTCAAAGTTAAAGGAATTTGGGTCTTGAATTCCACTTGGGGTCAATTTAGATAAGCTAAGTCAATTTCATAACAATGTAGGTCACCATTTTTTTTAAACCAAGTCTACGCTACGATATTGATAAACTACATACGTTTTAACCCATCCGCCTTTATTTCAAATACACTGACGTGAAAGATACGATTGATAGCATCAATTTATAGACCACCAGTGGCGAAAGGTGGAATTTTCCGAAAGAGAACCCGACATAAAATAGATAATATACAAATCTTTCTAATGATAATTAGATTTCCCATCAATTACGAAACGGAAGGCAGGAATCGGGTTATATGGACCATTCTATTGATTTTATGTTATTATTAACGGATTAAAGTAAGAATTCTGCTATTACAAATGCACTTTTATTGTGGGAACGAACCACAGACAGAACAGTATTTCGAAAACGCAGAACACAGATAATAAAAGCTGTATAGCGAAATATTGCCAACTATATTTTTTGTAAGTGCACAAGTTAACAGCGTCTACGAACAAGGCTACCGAACTCAAATTAAACCATGTTAGACGTCACTCAGTCTTCATAACCGACATTATTAATAGGATTCGTCGTACCGACTTCATTTTAATTTAATTTATCACGTTAGAAACTGTCGCGGCTGTTACGAAAGTTAGGACAGTTCGCGAAACACACGAATAGTCTGCACGAAACATTTTGTTCAAATGAATTTAACTAAAGCTAGGTTAGTAAAGTCGCATAAGTCTTGTTAGCGAACAGTGAAGCTGTTTGTAACTACGTATTAAATTTAGTACAGGACTTAGAATAGACTGGGAATATCTGCAGCTGTGGTTGACGCTACTGAAGCCTTAAACGCAAGAAATTCGACGCTCAATATCTCCATAATTTGAAGAATATTTGGTACATCTAGAATATTGCTGGTAGTAGGATATATTTTATATCCGCCCGGATAGTGACCACCGTATAAGGGGTTAAAATCCGCCATAATAGCCCACGTAAGTATGTTGCGTTTCTCTATCTGTCTGTCGCGACATAACACTAGCAACCGTTGGACCTCTCTCCAGTTTATTGATTTTCCCTCGCCAGGGCCAAAAATATTCGTACCACTCTGAATAAATGCGAATCACGCACCACAGGATAACGCTTTGACAATTAATTTGAATACACAAAATCTATATTCATTACCATTTTTTTAATGGATACAAAACCAGGGTAAAAAATCTTATACGACCCGCTGAACTACAAAATAAAAACGTTTTGAAATAAACATAGGTTAAGGGTAATATTACATATACGGCGATAATAAGCCGAGAAGATATTGCGTACTTGATATTACAAGTATGTAATTTTTGCACTTTAATTATTTAATATGATTCCGTGTTTTTTATAAAAAAAAATAAATTTGATAGATAAATTAAGGAGGAAACATTAATAATTATTATTAGTCTTTCCAAATTTTTACTAACATATTTATTTTTACAAGCGGCGATAGCCTAGTTGGGTGTGGAACTGACTGCCAAGACGAATGTCCGCAGGTTCAAATCCCAAGGGCACACACCTCTGACTTTTCTAAAATCATGTGTGTATCCTTTGTGAATTTATCGTTCGCTTTAACGGTGAAGGAAAACATCGTGAGGAAACCTGCACATCTGAGAAGTTCTTTATAGGAATTTCGAAGGTGTGTGAAGTCTACCAATCCGCACTACGCCAGCGTGGTGGACTAAGGCCTAATCCCTCTCAGTAGTAGAGGAGGCCCACGGGCACGCTCAGCAGTGGGACAGTATATAATACAGGGCTGATATTATTATTATTTTGACTGGTGAGATATGATTACCCATTAAAGGTAGAAATAATCATGCCGGCCTGTAGGAACCGGATAAATTTCATTTTACAACAGAAATAGGTAATAATTAATATAGTACGTTCAACCTTGTAATAATGAGCCAGCGATATATTTTTTTCTAGCACTTTTCACGATTATGATTTAATTTTACTCAACGTCATCTCTCAGACGATCACACACAATTTCAATTCTATTTCGTATCTAACATGCAACAAATGTTCTGCAAATTGCGTGCAAATTCTATTTTAGTTCCGCGACAGGCGTCAGTGTCGCATCCAAGCCACTAGACGTCGCGCCTTGCCTCTGTTACAGGAACGTTGGTTTTAGTTGAATATTTACAGGACTACACGACGCCGAATGTACCTCGAATTTGCGTATTATGTTAGAGTGCAATACACTTAATTTAAAAAAAAAGATGTAAGGTAATAGAACACTTACAGGCTCATCTAATTTTAAAATTATTTCATGAAAGTAACTACGAAAATCGTTTTAATAAATTGCAATATATGCAGTATCTATTTAATAATAAAAGAAGTAATAAACAATCGCGCACAAAAATACCAAAAACATCAATGGTGGGCCTTGTTAGAAACCGGGTTTTCTTTGGTCACATTCCTTTATAGGTGAGATAGGTACTCCGATCCGAAGTTATTACTGTCGGAAACAGCCATTCAGGCACCAAAGTTAATAGATTAACTATTACCAATCTTTGAGTATTTTAAGACCGTGGCAATCACATTAACCGTTAAAAATATAATAAACTAACAGAACTCATATAATTTTGGCATTTTACAAAAATGCATTTTTTTTATATAATGATAATTTTGGTATACTTTTCTCGCCTCGAAAACACGATGCGTTATTTACCTGATATTTACAAGCATTATTCGATCGTTATAAAACAAAATCGTCGCGCATTCTCAACAACTTATTCTTTTATATCAGGATTTTTACCTGGGTATATTTAAGTGGCGACGTCTTGTCGCATATTCTAAAGTGCTTATTAGAGTTTTACAAAATACGACTGACTAATGAAGCGTGCGGAAAATTCTCGCTCTTGTGAAATATTTTATTAAGATTTTGGAGCGGCATTTCATTTTCACGAAAGGTTTTTTTTTTATATAAGGGACAAATTAGCTTACGATTGACCTGATGGTCAGTGACCACCGACGCCCATGATCATCTGCAATAGCAGGGGTGGTTTAGTTGGGAATAGATCACCAGGTCGTATCTATCCAATATATTGCTGGCGACAATATGTTCCATAGTTTTGTAGTACGTGTAAAAAATGTCGGCAGAAACGTCTTGTAATGGACTGTCAACCTCCGAGGTGATTTGGAATTTTGAGTTTGTTAACAATCTCTGTTTTCGATTTAGAATATTTTTTTAAGCAAACGAGCTAGTAGCTCACCTCGGCATATAAAAGAATCATCAATAAGTTCGACCTTTAAAGAGACGAATGGAGTACAATTGTGTACGGGGCTGTTTATATCTTCTGACAAAATAAGTAAAATTATTTGTTGTTCAAGTTAATAAATAATTTATAATAGTTTTGATTGCCATTTTAGTTCACATTTTGAACAAATAGTTTATATGGACGTTCGTGTCTATATTATATACGTTAATGAGTTAATAATGTAAACATATAACTACAGAAAAATATTAAACAAATCAATAAATATCTTATCATACTGTCGAAAAAAGAACACTATAATTTTATTCAGCGCTCTGCACACGCAAACGACCTTTTTGGAACTAAAAGTAGCTTACGATTATCTTCATTCAGGTCATCGTTTATATTCGGAAATTTTATTCAAATAGATTTAGCGTTTCATGTATTTATTTATAACGAAACATTCAAGTATATTATATAATTTTTTATTGCTTTGAATGACGAGACGAGCTTGCCTTTCGCCTTATGGCAAGTGATATGACCGCCCATACACGGTAGAAACACCATCCAACACCTTGAATAACAAAGTATTGTTTTGTATTCCTCAGCGCTCGCCATCCTGAGACATGAGGTGTTTAGTCTTATTATGTCCACATTTACACTGGCTACGGTGTTTTTCACACCGGAACACAACAGTGACTACATACTGCTTCTTGGTGGCAGACATAGACATTGAGGTACCTACCCTGGCGACCTCTCACATATAAGAGAGCTACTAATAACTTTACAATTTCGCATTTCTATTATTATTATAATATTTTTATTACTTCTGCCCTAAGTAAAGCCGAAGACATGAAGGCTTGGAAAAAGCTTGTTAACGACTCCGTGAAGCCGTTTCAAGCCGGACACGACCTTCAGTGATAAAGAGTATGATCAACAAAGATTATACTTAGTCTGGCCATAAATACTGTTACACTTAATTATAAAAAAATATTACATTTGAATTTCGAATCTGTCATTTTTATACGATTGTTCATTGTGTTTTCTCATTTTGGCGCCAATACATTGTAAAATATTTTGCGATATTAAAATGGTGTGGGGTGATAAAGAGAACCGAATCGCTGTGATAGCATTACACAAAGTAGGTATGGAGCCAAATGCAATTTTTAAAACTCTCCATACACTTGGTATTAGTAAAATGTTTGTGTACCGGGCTATTAATAGGTACAATGAGACCTCCTCTGTTTGTGACAGAAAAGATCTGGCCGTCCACGTAGTGTTCGTACGAAAAAAGGTGGTCAAAGCAGTAAGGGAAAGAATTCGAAGAAATCCTGTCCGAAAGCAAAAGATTTTATCTCGGGAAATGAAGATAGCACCTAGAACCATGTCGCGTATTTTAAAAGATGACTTAGGACTTGCAGCCTATAAGAGACGCACTGGCCATTTCTTAACTGATAATTTAAAGAAGAATAGGGTGGTAAAATCGAAACAACTACTGAAGCGGTACGCAAAGGGAGGTCACAGAAAAATTTTGTTTACGGATGAGAAAATTTTTACAATTGAGCAACATTTTAACAAACAAAATGACCGTATTTATGCTCAAAGCTCTAAGGAAGCTTCCCAATTAGTCGACAGAGTGCAACGTGGACATTATCCGACTTCAGTGATGGTTTGGTGGGGTGTTAGCTATGAAGGAGTGACTGAGCCATATTTTTGTGAAAAAGGTATCAAAACATCGGCACAAGTGTATCAAGATACCATTCTTGAGAAGGTAGTTAAGCCCCTTAACATCACCATGTTCAATAACCAAGTATGGTCCTTCCAGCAAGACTCGGCGCCGGGTCATAAAGCTCGGTCCACGCAGTCTTGGTTGGAATCGAACGTTTCGGACTTCATCAGAGCTGAAGACTGGCCGTCGTCTAGTCCCGATCTTAATCCGCTGGATTATGATTTGTGGTCAGTTTTAGAGAGTACAGCTTGCTCTAAACGCCATGATAATTTGGAGTCCCTAAAACAATCTATACGATTGGCGGTGAAGAATTTTCCCATGGAAAGAGTGCGTGCTTCTATTGATAACTGGCCTCATCGTTTAAAGGACTGTATTGCAGCCAATGGAGACCACTTCGAATAAGCTTTTATATTTTTAATTGTTTTATATTTATGTATTAAACTGACACACTGTAAAAGTAATAAATGTTATTTGCAGTTAACAATTTTCTTTTTTCTTTATTACAATATTTATGGCAAGACTAGGTATTTTTATATATAGAATTCTAACCATTAACCAAACCTGTTTATTTGCCTTCAATTTAATACTCTATTGTACGAAAAGTTGGCAGCCCTGAGCTAGACGAACCACACGGACAGACAAGTTTACGTCTATTATTAAGGCACACATAAATAGTTAACAACCTTACCGGCAACTAATCTTTAGTTAAAGTCGAAGTTTATATTTGTCAAAGGGTTCTTTTACAAGGAGATGTCGATAAAGGATCACCAAGCGTCTGTAGTCCCAACTTACACAAATCTAGGTTATTCATGATCCAATCAGAAAATATGCAAAAGATCTCATAGTGTTTTAGTAGATCGGCGGTATTAAGATGATTAGTCATCTAATCCAACCACCGAATACCCGAGAAACAGGCAAAGGCGTACAGACCTCCAACCCGATAGGAAGACCTCGCGCGATATGCCGGCACGCATGCAAGCAAGTAGCTAAGACTCGTACAAGACGAAGTGGTGTGACAAAGAAAAGGGCTATACTCAGCAGTAGGTGGATACGGGCTGATCAGATAGGCGGCCGTTCAAGTATTACGTAACGCAATTTTTGAAGATTTTTGACCTCCCATATGTAACGCGCCGTAACGTGTTCCTGTACGCCCCCGGCCCTTCCCCCAAAACTTATGTAACTCTAAAGTGACTTTTTTTTTGTAATATTCACAATTATTTTACGCAAAATACCAGAAAATCGCTAAAATAACTGTAATTTTTTTTAAAATAAAAAAAGCAATGTTATTTAACGCTTTGTACGAGAATCCCCCCTGTAACGCCTCGTAACGTTTACCAGACACCCCCAATTGCGTTACGTAATACTTGAACGGCCCCTAGATTAGATAGACGTAAGTCCAGCCCATCCATGCCTCTTCCGTTAAAACCATAAAGGTACACGATAAATCGGTCACCGACAAAACGGTCGTCTGCGTACCAAATAAAGTTATTGAAGTTAAATCGATCTTACATCAGTGTTGTAGCAATTTGTTACGCCTGGCGAAGTTTAATGTCTATTCGAAGACGGGAACTTACGAATTGCTATTAACTTGCCGTCCCGGCAAATTGTTGTTTCAACTACAGTAAGAGTAGATTTCTAAGTCTAAATCGTTAATAATGGGATAAGTGGTGATAGAATGTATTTAATACCTCTATACATAGCGATATTCAAAACCGCCATAGTGGCCCACATAGAAGTGTCGCGTTCCGGGATCAGCTTGTGTATATCCGGTTCCAGGCCGGCATAATGAATAGTAATCAGTTCTTGTCAGTAGCATTCTATTTGGAACCCACTCCGCTTACCATCATGAGCAGTCGGGTCACTTTACTGTGCTTGATTAGGATTATTATGTTCGTTGTAATAGTAGTAAAATAGGAATATCTTATATATTATATTGGTTAATGGGCGCAATCAATTATTTATTACCTTTACATAAATCTGAGCAGAATTTCTATAAACAAGATCATTTAAACCAAGGATTCCCAAAGTATTTTTCGCCACTCCACCTTGTTGTCTTAAATAGGAAACGCCCACGCCTCACTTCTTCTCTTCAATGCGTGGAAAAGGAAGCCAGGGAGCTCATTAAGTATCCTAACTAATATCAAAGTGTGTGTGTTTTTTTGTTACTCTTTTACTATCCAAAGCGATGATCACTCAATTATGCAAATATGCTGTGTGAGTACCGAAGGACACACATTACCTTCACCGAGAAAGGAACTGTTATCGAGAGATAGAAATTGATTGACGAAATCTACATAACGATCCACTTACATGACGCCTCCCGAGGGGCACGCCTCCCACTAGAAAACCAATGATTTAAACAAACAAAACAACAATCCCGTCAGCTTGTATTATCTTACTATTAATAAAATTAAATATCATGAAACTAGTCATGTCCAAAGTAAACAAGCTGATGTTAACAGCAAGTTTGGATACGAAGTTACTACTCCTATGAGACTGAGTTTCGTCGAGTTTGTATCGTATCCTACGGGGAATTCATATATCCACTGCAGCTTCTCAGAGCATAGCATATTAGCGTGAATTTTAATGATAGACGTAATTTCCGATCAAAGGTCAATGTGAGTAGAACTAACTGTTTCAAAGGTTGTTGGCTTTGGGGTAGCAATTTCTGGATTATATCGAGATGATAGTTAGGGCTAACATACAAAAAGCAGCGATAGCCTAGTTGGGTGTAGAACAAACTGCCAGCAATATCTGCAGGTTCAAAAACCCAGGGCACACATCTTTGACTTTTCTAAAATTATGTGTGTATTCTTTGTGAATTATCGCTCGTTTTAACGGTGAAGCATCGAGAGGAAATCTGCATACGAAAAGTTTTTTATAGGAATTTTGAGGGTTTGTTAAGTCTACTAATCCGCACTAGGCCAGCATGGTGGACTAAGACTTAATCCCTGTCAGTAGTAGAGGAAGCCCGTGCCCAGCAGTGGAAAATTATATACTACAGGGCTGATATTATTATTATATACAATCGTTTCACATGCTATAAAGGAGTCTCCTGGCATCCGAAAATAACCAAGTATTAAATAGTTTTAAATGATATAATCGAGATTAAGATAAACCTTCTTTCCACTTCGACCTTTGGGGCTCTCGACAAAAGTCAAGAGCCACTTCCGGCGGATCTATTTCAATGGCGGTGACGCGAGTTCCGACCTTATTTTTATATAACTCCAAGGGCATTTTTCTTTTTTTTTTGCAAATGATGATACTGAACACTGAATGTACAGTCAGTCACATAACTAGCTGAACAAATTCAATATAGAAAACACTTTTGTGTTTATACCAACGTTTTTTTCCTTCACAACAAAAAAATAAAAGGGAACTATTTTACAATTCTCTGCACCCACTGTATCCAATATATAACTGTTATGTGAAATAATTTTTTGGTTTTGAGTGGTTTTTGAAGGCGATTTAATTTTTTGTTAAAATTATTTTTATGCCAAAAATCATTTGTACATATTATAAAACAAAGTCCCCAAAAGTTGTCTATCTGTATGAGTCAATTTGCTCAAAATCTACTGAACGGATTTTTATGAAATTTGGTATGGAGAAAGTTTAAGACCCTGAGAAGGTTATATCCTACTTTACTGCTAAGTGGGGAAGAGTTTACATAAACCGATTCCAACCAACTTCCCTTTCGTAATTGATGTAAAATCTAATTATTAAATCGATTTCTAGACCGCATTTAACCTTATTAGTAATATGACGTGTCGGATTCCCTTTTGGAAAACTTCACCCTTCACCACTGCTACTTAGAGTCTGTTTCACAAGTTTCAAGTTAATTTGATTTGACAGTTATAAGTTAATGTAGATAGTACTCTTTATTACCATTTATTTAGGAACAGAATAAAGTGTGACTTTTGTATTTGGTCGGCTTATCTTTTAGATGACAAATAGAATATAATTAGAAATTGTGAAAAACGTCTCTGTCGAACGACAAATCGGTCTCTTTCGTACCACGATACATTAAAAACTAAGAGAGACCAGACTCAAATAAATCTTATGAAAAATCAATTAAAAGTGAAATAATAAATACTTCGTTTTTAATTATTTCTTAAGAATCATCAGACATTTCAATTTAGAGACATTGGTTAACATTATGAATCTAAATTGAAAATATACGATCTTCATACGATATTTGTGTAAATGTCACATCAACTAAACTTAGTTGGATTAAACATTTCAAACCTAAAACCCATGTCATTTTAACTGACACTGACCCACGAGACTTCAACAATGTTGTTTTTAAGATTTAATCTTAAATTATCAAATATATTTTGCCATTAAAAGTGTCGTATTGTAGTACATCCTTCATTATATTGATTTTGTTAAAAATCAAATAAAAACATCACATCACAGCCTAAAAAACGTTGCGTGGAAACTGGTGACAACCTTGTAAATTTCGTATGAATCAATTAATATACATCTCTTTCTGCCCCATTATGAAAACCATAAGTTTAAATAGTATCAATATTTAGTAACTATTTTAGCACGTTTCCTACGGCTCTAGTCACTGTTCCGAGATTAAAAACCTTTCACCTTTCAAATAATAGTCTTATACGGGTAAAAACCCCATCATCGCCGGTATAAAGGCCACAACTCAATCACTTTTCAATAGATTTACTTCGCACGGGAGTAATACGTTACATAACAAGTTGCTAGTCTTTGAATAAGGAAACTTGGAGCACCTTTGTTGTTTGGTTCCTTCTTATGTCGCAAAGCATAATAAATAAGAGTTCTTAGCGACTCTGTTCAACTAATTGGTCAGAGTTAGGCTTTTGACTTTTCGGAATTACGTGCATGTCTTTCCAATTATCGCTTGTTTTAACGATGAATAAAAAACGTCAAGAAACCTAAAATATCTACTTAGTCTGGCCATAAATACTGTTACACTTAATTATAAAAAAATATTACATTTGAATTTCGAATCTGTCATTTTTATACGATTGTTCATTGTGTTTTCTCATTTTGGCGCCAATACATTGTAAAATATTTTGCGATATTAAAATGGTGTGGGGTGATAAAGAGAACCGAATCGCTGTGATAGCATTACACAAAGTAGGTATGGAGCCAAATGCAATTTTTAAAACTCTCCATACACTTGGTATTAGTAAAATGTTTGTGTACCGGGCTATTAATAGGTACAATGAGACCTCCTCTGTTTGTGACAGAAAAGATCTGGCCGTCCACGTAGTGTTCGTACGAAAAAGGTGGTCAAAGCAGTAAGGGAAAGAATTCGAAGAAATCCTGTCCGAAAGCAAAAGATTTTATCTCGGGAAATGAAGATAGCACCTAGAACCATGTCGCGTATTTTAAAAGATGACTTAGGACTTGCAGCCTATAAGAGACGCACTGGCCATTTCTTAACTGATAATTTAAAGAAGAATAGGGTGGTAAAATCGAAACAACTACTGAAGCGGTACGCAAAGGGAGGTCACAGAAAAATTTTGTTTACGGATGAGAAAATTTTTACAATTGAGCAACATTTTAACAAACAAAATGACCGTATTTATGCTCAAAGCTCTAAGGAAGCTTCCCAATTAGTCGACAGAGTGCAACGTGGACATTATCCGACTTCAGTGATGGTTTGGTGGGGTGTTAGCTATGAAGGAGTGACTGAGCCATATTTTTTGTGAAAAAGGTATCAAAACATCGGCACAAGTGTATCAAGATACCATTCTTGAGAAGGTAGTTAAGCCCCTTAACATCACCATGTTCAATAACCAAGTATGGTCCTTCCAGCAAGACTCGGCGCCGGGTCATAAAGCTCGGTCCACGCAGTCTTGGTTGGAATCGAACGTTTCGGACTTCATCAGAGCTGAAGACTGGCCGTCGTCTAGTCCCGATCTTAATCCGCTGGATTATGATTTGTGGTCAGTTTTAGAGAGTACAGCTTGCTCTAAACGCCATGATAATTTGGAGTCCCTAAAACAATCTATACGATTGGCGGTGAAGAATTTTCCCATGGAAAGAGTGCGTGCTTCTATTGATAACTGGCCTCATCGTTTAAAGGACTGTATTGCAGCCAATGGAGACCACTTCGAATAAGCTTTTTATATTTTTAATTGTTTTATATTTATGTATTAAACTGACACACTGTAAAAGTAATAAATGTTATTTGCAGTTAACAATTTTTCTTTTTTCTTTATTACAATATTTATGGCAAGACTAGGTATATAGGAATGTTGAAGGTGTGTAAACCATGTTAACCCGCATGAGCCAGGGTGATGGACTAAAGTCTTAATCGTACCATATATGATCCACTGTTGGACATGTATGTGTCCAAGAGTGGATCAAATATTTATAATGCTGGACTGGTGTTATAATTTAAATAAAACCTTATCTTCCGATTAAAATTCAGGAATCTTTATAAAACTATAGGTATACTAAACAATATAATAATATTAAGGCGATACCTCAAGGTCCATTTTCATACATTTTGTTACGGCTTTAATCTGGGTAACTAAACAAGTATTGGCAAGTAAAGAATTTAAATTCACGTCTAGTTAGTGATTAGTTCTCGCAGTTGAAAGAAAAATGTAAAAATAATTAATAATCATGGATATTTCTGCCTTTAAAATTTCGTCATATTAAATTTTAAAGGCCGAAATATCCATGATTATTTACGTTTTTCTTCAACTGCGAGAACTAATTACTAACTAGACGTGAATTTAAATTTTACTGCCAATACTGTTTAGTTACCCAGATAAAGCCGAAACAAAATGTATGAAAATTCCTATCGCCTTAATGCCTCTTTCTATTTCATAAAAACAAAACTAATAAAATAAAAAAGGCGCGAAACAAACATGGCGTCTCACCGTTCCCGCTCAATTTCAAGCGGCCGTGAGACAGACAATTTGTCGCGTGTATTTCTTGTTACAAACCGCGATAACAGGCTAATCTCCTATTTAATCTTCTGCGACATTAAATTACGTTTGCCGCTGTTGACTGTGATGTATGGGTGCTAGAATAATACGAAACATTATTTTTTTTATTTTAGGGCTTTAGAGGCAAATCAACTGCGTAGAAAGGAACGAATTTGGGATTATTACAAGTGGTTATTACAGTACTAATGGGATCGGGTCGGAAAATATACATCGCTTCGAGTTTCTATATTAAACTTAACATTTAGTAATGTCATTATGGCTTTTAATTAATTTCAAGTAATTTCTTGAATACAATACTCATTTATATTCTTTTATTTTTAAATATGTTGTTAATCAAAGATCTTTTTATATTTCTTTGTGAATGATTTTATAAAGATTTTAATATAAACTGGGTCATCAATGATTTCGGTACCTCATATTAACGGGTCTTGCCCACTCTTGAAATAAATATGAAATACTTATTCTGAATCACAAACTTTATTCTTAATATCTAGATACAAAGATCTTTCCGTCGATTTCTCGTGACATCTCCATGTTTTTCAATAAACGACCGTCCGTTGGTCGCTGTCGACCGTCATTGTGTTGGACACTTAGCTATTTGGCCTATTTGTTTATTAATTAACAGTACTTTCCCAGATCTTAACCCATTTAACTTCTCCCTAAAACAGTAACCAGTAATTGCCAGATGACGTCATACACAATCAGTTATGCAGCGGTCAGCTCTGGAACCTTATTCTGTATGACACAGTAAACGCATAACGCGGTCGTGTCATGTTATCTTCGTGAAATTTGTGTGGAATGGTATTCTGTATAGCAATTTCTATTGTGTTAAACGTGACACGGTGTGTTACGTTTTTGTTACGCACTGTCAAAATAACTTATATGATAGAGAATAAGGCCCCTGAAATCCCACTGGTGTCGGCGTTATATCTTATAACGCTTGTATTCCCTATCAATTAGATTTCACAAGGAATGTTTATGTACAAACCTCTCGCTTAACGACTGGCGCCGGCATCATTTCGTACATTGCCTTTATTCCTTATCATTTAGATTTCACAAGGAAATGTTTACGAATCTCTCGCTTAAAATCAATTTTGTTTATATTAAAAAGTTTTTCATTACATAAAACACTTTATCAAAAAATAATGTTATTGAAATCAAAACAAAACAGCTTACAATACATGGTATTATAACCAACACAAATACAATTGTGCGATATAGAAATCTACGTGGAAATTAAGTACGATTTGACTTCGATCCCTTGTACCTAATCCCCGGGGTATAAACTCAGTTACATATAATTCTCACCAGGATATAGGATACAAAGCGGTCTCCACTCAACCGAGCCACATCCACTCACTGCACTTACTTTGAGCTCAATCCACGCGGGTAGACACAAAAAACTCGTTTTATATCGTGCAAATTTCATAGTTCAACCACATTTATTTATTGAATGCGATAGGTTGGAGAGTGGCGTATATTTTTAATACTCAAAAATTTTAATGCTCTAAAATGCGTTTACCTGGCCAAACGGAGTGATAGAACTTGGGATGAAAAGAAAAAAAATAGTAATCTATATAAAACTGAAGAGTTTGTTCGTTTGAACGCGCTAATCTCAGGAACTATTTAATAATAGGAAGGTACATTACTTGTGAGTGCTATAGGCTACTTTTATCCCGGGTATATATTTATTCCGGAAAAATGTTTACACGCGCGTAGAGCCGCAGGCCATTATAAATAAACCGATAGCATCTACTAACAACATATATTATATTGACCAATATTCAATGGTAGGTAACCGGTAAGTTGGTTTGTTTATGTGTAATTAAAGGTACGTTTTTTTTACCAGTAAATTTTTTGATACTTGGCTAAAATTGAGTCAGTATCTTAAAGATTATTTTACTTAATACTTAGTTATTCTGGTAATACGTGGTTTGATACTTAAATCAAAACAATATTTTCATTGCTAAATACTCACATGCAGACGTATTAGAAGATATGTTTTTATGGTTAATTAAGTGGTCTAGACTTCGAATGTATACTCATATAACTATACATGAACCCTATAAGTCACCAATAGACTTTCATTACAAATTTTACATTAGCTTCCTAACAAAATTAAACAGAAACCAAGAATTTATCAATTAAGGTCCTTTCCCCAACCCTGGCAGTAAGAGTGCACTCTCTCCCGAGGTCACCAAGCCAACAGACTTCGATCGACCTTTTACCTGACCTTTCCGTAATGCATTTACAAGTTCCCGGGAAGACTCGAGCATTTCCATTAAGGTCCTCCGCCGAGAAAACAGCCTTGAGCATTCGTTTCAAACATTTACAGCGCATTAGTTATGTGAATATACAGATTTACAAATAATTGCTTCAAAAATACAATTTCTTGTGTTTTTGATAACTTATCTACAAAAATAATTATTATTTAAATGTCTTCAACATAAAATAACATGTAATACTTATGAAGAGATGCGCGGAATCAATAATTTTAGTAGCATTTTCATTGTGAAATTAATGAAACTTTATTATTTAAACACAACCCAAATAAAGATGACATATTGTAAAATTGTATTTATTTCTTGTCTATGTGTATTATAAATTTTAAATAAGTAGCTTAAAAAAATACAGTTAGAGCAAAGTTTAACTGTATGCACTCCCTAACACTTGCTTGGTCTTCTTCTAATTGCTTTTATCTTTATAATTAGAGAATTATTAATCCTTGTAATTAATTCTGATACGGAAAAGTGATTGTACTTAAAAAAAACACTTAATTTTATGTTTTAACTGCGGTGCAGTTGGAGAAAAATGTGACCTATTAAAAGATGATAGGATGGCTTATAAAATATCACGGATTTGTATTTATATAGACGGCAAAGTGATTCTACTACACCTGAGGGTAAGTGGAGTGGAGGCCAATAGAATGTCGACAGATGAGAGATGATTACCCCCCAGCAGTCGACAAAATTTTGCTGGCCTATTGGAACCAGATATGCACAGACTGATCCCGGAACGCGACACACTTACGTGGGCCACTATGGCGAGTTTTAAGCCTTGTGTACGGTGGTCGCTATCCGAGCGGATATAAAATACATCCGACCATCAGTTTATGTATTAATTAACATTTTGCAGTTACTGAATTAGATATGACTATACTAGGTTTACAGTTTTACAATTATTGAAATGAAATGATTTATTTGAATCCGCAAAATGTTATACATTATTTAGATTCCGTCAATATTACCTCTACCACCAGTTCGAAAAGCAGTTCTCACCAGAGATGAACAGGCAAGAAACTCTGGTGTTGCGCTTTTTAAAATCAGTTAAAGTAAAGACTACATGATAAAGAAAGAAAAAAAAATGTATTGGTTTTTTATTGTTGTTTAGAGCAGTTCATTTATATGCTCGTGAAACAAGGAATACATTCATTTAAATTTTCATATAAGTGCACAACCCTCTCAGGCATGGCAGGCATTGGCAACATAAGCTGCGATCCAAGAGAGTGGATTACCAGAGGCCGCAGTCAAGATGTCTTTCTACTTCTGCCTTTCATGCACATAACATTTATCATTATTAAATAAAACTATGTATTAGCCAGAAAATAGCTTCACCACACCTATAAATTTTCTACATAAATTTCGCTCCAAACGATGCCTTCGTATTAATTATGAGTAAACCTCTCGCACGCTTATTACACTCGGATCCTGTATACGTTGTAATAGATTTACAAACAAGGGAACACGTCGGCCTAAGTCAATATTGTTAACAAAATACAGAATTAATTATGTTATAGCCATATTTATGACGTTTAGTTATATTGCGGGTTATAATAATATCAGCTCTGTATTACTGTACAACTGGCCACGGGTCTCCTTTCCTACAGAGGTTAGGCCTTTGTCCACCACGCTGACCTAGTACGGATTGGTAGACTTCACACACCCGCGAAAGTCTAATGAAGATATTCGCTGCGTAATTTTCTCGGCCAGCTAACCTATAAAATCTTAATTACTTTTCGGTCTGCAACCCGCATAAATAAATAAATTAAGAAGATTGAATTTACTTATTTATTACTTTGACACTAACTTTGAAGATTTGTAATAAAAATCTTATGATCTTTATGGTTTTGTACTTCACTAGGAGCTCACAAGTTAGATAAGATCAAGATCTTTTTCTCAGAAACACGTAGAGGTATGACGTTATAATATATCAAATACTCGGGTCTTCGGTCCCCTTAAACTGTAAAAAAATCAAACATAAGTCAACGAGATCAAAAGAGTTGACTGTATATGTATATCACATATTTTGCGATTTCACAAAGGAATCATCACCTATACGGCACTTTCCGTAGATCTAGAATTATGATATTTGGTACAAAGCAATGTCTTACAACACATGTTAAGAGAAAATCGGAAAACCATCAATATGTATGAGTATTTTGTCAAATAAACCGCAATTACTATTACAAACTTATTATTTGCGGTTGGTGCAATAACCATGTCTAAAGATCGAACGGCAAAGTTAAGTTTGTCAAGTTGATCTTATATATTTAAATATCTTATTCACAAATTTAGACGAAACCGTCACCAAGTCCACACTTGGCTGTTTTTATAGCAAAGCCTACAAAAGTGTATTGGGTCATCTGATGAAGTGTCCACGAAATATACACACCCTCTATAGCAAAATAATCATGCCTTAAAGGAAAGAATGCATAAGGTACCAGAAGGTAATGGCTTGCCTGCGCCTTTGGCATTGTTTAATTCAATTAGACGTACCGCTTGCTCATTTGCCTACTAATAAATGGCAAAAAAGTCTAAGCTATTAACAAATATATAAAGAATTTACACATCTATTAAGGAAATGAAGTTTTAAAACGCCCTCTGCACAGCTTTAAGGTTCGAAGTGGATTTTATTAAGTTGACGATGAAAGCGGCGCGGGTTTACTGCTGTCAATAAAATCTCGTTTTACGTATATTTAACGATTTTTTTACAGTCCGCGACTGTCCGCCCTTACCCGGCTTATCATTTCATCAATTTGAGATCTTGAAATTGTCTTTAAATATAGTGTTAACTGAGGATCTTTGCATAATAATTTCTTATGTTTACGCGAATGTTAAAAATTGAAATTACACTATTTTTCGGATTTTATCGCGGTTTTAATTATTTCCGCTTTCTCCCGACATTTCGAAGACTTTGCAGCCTTCATGGTCACGGGGGCCTGAGGTATTGTTCATCCGCAAAGTCAAAGTTACAATATCTACCTACATTTTTCAATTATACAACTTTTTATTAGCTGTTGGTGGTCCGATCTACGCAGAATGAGCTCACAGTGTCTTGAAGTCTGGCAGCCGGTATTTTGGTTTCCTTTGACTAACTTTGACTTTGCGAATTAACAACACCTCAGTCCCCCCCGTGACCATGAAGATTCCAGTCTTTGAAACGTCGGGAGAAAACCAAAATAATTAAAACCGCGATAAAATCCGAAAATTAGTTTAATTTCAATGAGGATGCTTGATTAAATTTACAATCAGTAAGATTATATAGAGCGGACATTGTGTAGATTCACATACAAAAATTTTGCGATTATGTTGGTTACTCAATCTACCGTGGAATAGCAAAACTTCCATTTAAATACTAAATATTTTCTCCATATCATGATTTGTACGTTTTTAATGCGAATATTAGCATATTTTGTGTAAATATATTATTTTTGTATTAATATCTAATGACGATATAACATCTTGTCACACGGACATTTCAAATAAGACAACGACTTATTCCCAACTGATAATAAATTTTGGAGCAAAAATTTTACCCTGATGTTCGGTCTATAACTAACTATATAGTTTAGTGTCTTGGTAGGTATATATTATTCTTCGATTCTATGAATTTGAAGTCGCATAACATACGTATAATTGGTATATTAATGATGGTGTTTTAGAGTAAAGACTAATTTGATTATACTTTTCAACGCATAACGAATGTTAAGTCTATCGAGTGCAAAACAAAAGACCAAAAAACTCACTCCCTGAAAAAAATCATGTGTTACTTCGAAATTAAAATGAACCTTAATTACTAGTAATAAGATACATGATTCATCTTTTAAGAATCAAAACAAAAACTATATTGAAAAAAATCATGTTACTTCGAGATTAAAATGGACTTTAATTACTCGAAAAAAGATATTATATGATTCATGTTTAATGTAGACCTTATAGTATAATGTCATTATTGATCTGAATGTTTTCCATTCAGTTAAATATTTAAATGTGAGTTAAAAGCCGTAAGTACGGCAACAACGAGCAAAAAGCAACCAATCGCTGTGCTGTCAATAATTGACGATGCTTCGCTGTTTATATGTCGACAGCGAAATACTGAAATTTGTTTTAAACACAATGCTATTTATTCCGATTGACGAGACGCATGCGCCAAAATTTTAAACCGCTTTCTGTTAAAATAAGTACTGTAGATCAATTTGTACACATACACTATTCGCCATGTATTATGGGCGATGCTATCGCCATAACGAATTTTGATTCCGGACTTCGGGTGGATACTGAACAGAAAAAATCGTATTGCTCGACCCGGGATTCGAACACAGAATCTCAAAACAACATTATAAATAGAACGACGACGTCCTGTTTGAACGATACTGAACTCTAAGTTATTCTTTTTACAGATTATTTTAAAACCTGAAAATAATTTATTACACAAAAAAATTTCAAATAAAGTTGGTACTTATAGCTCGCAATGACATACTACTACTGATTCTGTATAACAAATTATAATGAAGCTTTCTATTGGTAAAATAATAAATAAGAAGGAACATATAAGAAAGAAGTCGCAAACAAAGTAACCGTTCAAGAATTACGTAAGCGGAACTTTAGTATTTTAACTCTCTCCTTATTAGCAAAAGTAAGAACAGTTATTAACCCCTTCTCCTATGGTTATATAAGCATAGGAGAATTTCTTTGTTTTTTATCATTAAAAACAATAATGAAATATAGCTGAAGTAGTCACTGTTCAGATACCCACGTCACTGAAAACAAGGAAAATAAGCAAACCCCTATATTATAGACCCCTCCATTTTCCTTTCAAACCACGAGAACAAAATAAAATGATAACAATGAAATCATATAAGTTCCATAACACATTCAAATAAACGAAGCTAAACAACGTCGTCATAAAATAAATAATAAATGATTAATAAATTTATATGTTAAGCTCCGACATCAAATATTAATAACCTTTACGTTTTAACAGAGACAAACTGAAGTAAAATTATGCGAGTGAATCTCGATTGTCGAAGCGTGGCGTTTACATAATTGAGACGAATTTCGCATGGGAATTAAGTGACGACTTCGGAACGATTTGTCGGACCGATAATCGGGTCGGTCACATTGTAGTGTATTATACAAAGACATCTTGGTATTGCGTTACTGAAACCATATGACTCGTTCTTTAAATTGAAATTACAATTTACTCTAACCATAGGTATATAATAGATAGTGTTTTACCAAACAGATAAAAAAAACATACGATCTAATTACTACTACTCGGGATGTCGTCGCAAAATAACATTTTAGTCAGAATTACATACATTCACGAACACACCTCATTCGCACGAAACAACACAATTATGCTGGTGTGTTAGAAGCGGATATACATAGATTGATCCCAGAACGCGATACTTACGTGGACCACTATGGCGGATTAACACCTTGTGTATGGTGGTCGCTATCCGGGCGGATATGAAATATATCCTACCAATAGCAAGGATATTATGGTAGGCGCTCTTCTTCATGAACGATCATAGTTCTTACCCGGCAAATAGCTCCTCTTCAGTTGAACAAAAATACATATATAATCACCGATAAATATGTACTAAATATCAGTTCGTTGCAGCCCACTGCTGGACATAGGCCTCTCTCAAGGTACGCCACAGAGCCCGGTCTGCTGCTTTATGCATTCAGTCGCTGCCCTCTTGTGTAAGTTGTACCGCCATCTGACCAGAGGGCGACCCACGCTACGTTTTCCAAGACGCGGTATCCACTCCAGAACACTCTTGACGTTCTAAGTATACGTCAATGTATATACTACAGATAGTTATGAATACAAATCGGTTCATAATAAAATTTACACTATCGATCGCGACAAAATTGAAATTGTGATGGTTTGTTCAAGCCTTTTTCAGGCCTTTTGACCTTTCGGTATTCAAGTTATTAGTTTCTGCTCTGTTATCAAATTTTCGGTTGTTAATTTGTATTAAAAGATTTACTGAGATTTAATATTGTAGTTTGTAGTATTGTAATTTGTCTGATATGATTGATGGAATGATATTATGTTATAATTTTTTAAATTTGCGCCAATGTAGATTATTTTTGCTCGAAGCGGTCATTCATCCATTTAATAGCTCATCTGGTAGTTAGAACCACCGTACATAAAGTTGAAATTAGCAAAAAATTTATTCAGAAAATCTGGTAAAACGCCCCAAACGGAACGGTAGAGCTGTGGTTTTACGCCGGTTTTCACGGTGGTATCCCAGTTGTGCTGACATTTTGAAGTCGGTATAACTAGATGCGTAGATTCATATTATTATGCAAAACATCTAATTATTTAGTTAATGGCATAGTATCATGAATTATTCGCTTGAAAGAACATTGCGAGCTAGAGATCTTTCGCAAACTATCATTAAACTCCCTGCCTACCCTTCTGACATACACCTGATTAAAAAAAGTAAAGGACTTTTACATGAAAAAAAAAACAATCAGGCAAAATTGTAACTTTTTGCCTTCGTTATCGCAATTTAATTAAAATTCTAGAGTCGATTCGGTGGAATATTTCGGCATTAATTGAGATTTTTGCGGATTACAGATTGCGATGTTATGCAAACCATGTATTTAATAATTTCTAATGACTATGTTATGAAGACGTAAATAGACGTAGTGTGGGATGCCCTACTGCTTGATGGACCGATGACTTGAAAAGGCGGCGGGTAGTGGATGAATGCGGGCTACCCAAGAGCGGGATGGTTGACCCTCACTTAGGGAACCCTTCGTTCAACAGTGCATGATGACAGGCTGATTGATTGATATTATGAAGGCGACGATAGCTTAGTTGGGTTGGGAACGAACTGCCCAGACGTATTGTCGATTGTACGTTTGTACGCAGGTTCAATACCCAGTGGCACACGTCTCAGACTTTTCTAAAATTATATATGTATTGTTTGTTAATCACTTGCTTTAACGGTAAAGGAAAACGTCGTGATGAAATCTACATACCTGAGAAGTTGTCTATAGGAGTTTTAAGGCTGTGTGAAGTCTACCAACCTGCACTAGGCCAGCGTGATGGAGTAAGGTCTAATTCCTCTCAGTGGTAGAGGAGACCCGTGCCCAGCAGTGGGACAGTATATAATACAGGGCATTAACGTTCTGTACACATATGTCAGTTCACAGCGTGACTTTATACGAAGTCATCTAGACATTGCTTTACATCTAAACCATACTCCCTACTTCTGGCAACATCATGCCAAAAATTATCTATGAATTATTAATATTTTCGCCAAAAATCCCAGTTTTATCTTATTTTTTATTAATTGTGTCGACTGTCGAGCAGTAATCATCTCTCGTCAGTCGACATGCTATTGGACCCCACTCCACTTACCATCAGGTGCAGTGGGGTCACAATGCCCGTGCACGTATAAAAAGCAAACTTCAAATTACAAAGCATTGTATAACCTATACGGCGTTGCACATTTACCGAGACATTTTTTTATAAGGACCAATACACGACATTTGTAAACGAGTAGAAAACGCGCGTTTTTACACCCACGCGCGTGTCAACGCGCATTTTTTAATATACTTAAATGTTGCTCCTGACTGCATCGCGCTTAAATGCTTGAATCAATTCGATAAAAGGTTTAAAACGTGTGCTCTTAAATTTGAGCCCTCACGCCATAGCCGTCAGCTAGCCACGCGTATATTACACAGGACGAAGCACATTTACAAAAAAATGACCACATCACGCAGTTATCCCTGAAAGGGTAGGCAGCGGTGCAACCAAAGCATCCACTTTTCGCCAATGATATGATAGGGGGAGCCTATCGCTATATATACCAGTGACCGTCCTGAGCCGAAGCTTGTAACCCGTTAGTGGGTTTTCCTCAGGTCGCTTAATTTTCAAGGGTTGCGAGCGCCCAAAGCTCTCACCCAAAAGTCTGGTGTGTTGGTATATGCTGGCCTTTGCCAGGCTAACAAACGTCGGTTATGTTAATAAAAAAATATCGCCATATCGGACGCATTTTTCAGGTCAAAAACATAAAATATTACTTTCCTGATGATTGAAATCGACAAGTCGCTAATACAATCCGCTAAGCGTTCTGCTTTGGCTTAGTCCAAAACGAAGACAATTACCAAACGGATATGAAGTTTCTCGTTGCACTATTTTATATCAAACAAGCAATTTCTCGTGTTCGGTAGCACGATGCCGAGCGTAAATTAAATTCGAATTGTTTGTCTATGAACCGTAACGTATTTCTAAGAATATTTTGCCACTGGATAATTATATTACGATGAAAAACCCGCCACAGTGGCTGTTGGGAATTTTAATCAACCTTTCAGAAATATGGCGATATTCTTGTTCCTTGAACCCTTAAATTATTAGCCGCCGACGGAAAAAGCGGGATGTTATATGTATAAGTTGTGTATCTATATGTGTGCTGTAGCTTCTAAACGAATGGACCAATTAAATGCGATTTTTATAACTTGAGAAAAAAATACAATGATATTATACAGGATCATTTTGACATTGCGTTACTAAATGAAACCACATTCTTATGTACTTGGAAATAACACTTTACAATAAGTTACTTGAGCCGTAGATGTAAAATAAAAAAGTGTAAGTTTCGAACAAAATAAATATGGATGAAAAGTAAATTTAATTTTACGCGCCCTAATGCCACTACTACTATTCTAAGAGAATTCGTCGCAGCTGCAACAGCATACTTTCAGTCAGAAATACAGTTACCCACACACCATATTCGCATTAAACTACTAAATGATAAAAAAATTAGAAAACTAATACCAGGATTTTTGGTGAAAATATTCGTTATTAATGAGTGATTTTTGGCAGTGTCAGCAAAAGTGAAGACGAGTATGTAATTTCATTTAGTAACGCAATGACAAAATGACCCTGTATTTACTGTTTAACTGTTTGACTGTTTAACAATATGGAACGTTCCTTATTTTAAGGTGTTGATCGTAACAGTATTTGTAAATGTTGGAACCAACATTGGATCAAGTATACAATTTGTCTCCTGTCAGTTGGCCTCGCGACGCAATTCGACGACATTCTTGCGAGTACGGAATTTCTTAAACATTTATATTCTGTTTCTGACAAATAAAATGTAGCATTGGATATTCATTTTAGACCCTACATATTGACACGACGCCTTGTAACTAAGGCATCAAGACTATTGAGCCTTCATGATCACGCGTAGAGGCGTGTTAGATGATGATTCGTTTTAAATTTATTATAGACTGACCCCCTTATATTGAGATACAACAATATTACCCAATCATAACGGCCCTACGGCTACGCATTGCGAAGGCTACCTTGCCGTCAGCACTGAGAAACAGACCTGTTATTGTGATAACAGGTCTGTTATCACAATAACAGGTTGAAGCTGTGGCTTCACTCCGTCCTTAGATAAAAAAAGTCTATGAATAAGGGGGCGATCATATAACTTGCAAATACTTATAACACACAGTAAATTAAGTCTTACCAAAATTTTTATATTGCTTGTAGATATTTGAAAATTACGTATATAAAATGTTATATCCATGGGACGAATTATGCGTGATGAAAAGTGGGTGCACTAATTACGTTCCTGCCTATCCCTTCGGGGATAAACGGCGCTAACGAGTACCTATATAAACCAGTCAAAGGCGAAGTGGACTTGCGCACCGATGGTTCTGTACATACATATATTTTTTTAAATAAACTGCATTTGTGTGTATAGTGTATTTTCGGTTTTCAGACTTTTTTTATATATGCTGTAAGACATTGCATAAGTCACGAGACGGACTGAGATAGTGATTCTTTTAGAGATATGGAACTCCTAACATTATAAAAATCATAACAAATACCACTAACAATTATAATCAATAACATCAAATAACAAAAAATCATAAATAAAATATCAAAACCATGACCAATTTCAACATAAAATAATGAATTGAGCTCGAATCAGTTGAACGTTTGACGGGACGCCAGTTCCAGTGATCGCTGCAAGCACTCGGCACAATTGGGGGGGGGAGTCGGTTGAGCGTGAACTGTCAAGCACGCTTGAGCCATTCATTGATTGCACACAACATGTACCGGGCACTCTGTAAACGCATTGACGTTGATATTTAGTTACCAAATTGAACCTTACGTTCCAAAACGTACCATATTTTGCGTATATACGCTAAAATTGATGTACAAAACAAACATATCACGCCTTTGTCCCTGAAGAAGTAGGCGAAGGTGTAACCACGGCGCATACTTTTCGCTAAGTGTGTTCAGTCCCATGATGTGATAGGAAGCGAGCCTAACGCCATATCGGACACAATATGTTTTTTTAATGCTTTGAATGACGCGACGAGCTTGCCGTTCGCCCCATGGTAAGCGATACGACCGCTCATGAACAGTAGAAACACCATCCAACACCTTGAATAACAAAGTATTGTTTGGTATACCACTGCGCTCGCCATCCTGAGACATGAGATGTTAAGTCTTATTATGTCCAGTAGTTACACTGGCTACAATGTTCTTCAATCGGGAACACAGCAGTGACTACACACTGCTACTGAGGGGTAGAAGTAGACATTGCAGACTCTCACATATGAGAGACCTACCACCAGTAGTAGTAAATTCCAAATTGCGAGCTGATAATGAGCAGAAAAAATTGTTGGTGATATGATTCTAAAGCAATTTAAACATAGCCATAAACGATGCAATGTTAGTACTTTTAGTTATTATGCGCTTGAGGACGCGCAACAAAAACATGAATACTCAGCCCGTTTAAAAAGTGATGTAGTTCTTAATAGGTAAGATATAAGTACGAATTAAAATATTATTATGTATTATAATGCTTTTGTATGATAAATCTAACTTTATCTAAGTTAGATTTATTCAGTCTTAAAACTGAGTGCTAACAAAACACAAACGTTTCAAAATCAATCTACATACATTGCGAGAATGTTATATGATAAATATTAAAATATACCCAGAGGGCAACGCGTACATCCATCACGCGAACGTTTAAATGGCTCGTATATTGTGTATCGGGACACCACGGTAGACTGAGCACTCGCCACGGCGCGCCACAACTCGCAACATGAGCGGTGCGTGAGCCTACGTTGGCTTTTAATATTGAAAAAGTAACAGTTTAATATTTAGCAATAAGTATTTTAATCAATGTTATAGAAAAAAAAGAGAGACATATTTAGTACTGGCATTAAAAAAATACAATAAGAACGTCTATATTATAATCAGTCTTACTTATAAACATTTTTTAGCGTTAAGAGGTGATTAATAATTGCTTAAATAGCTGTCAAAATCATCGCAGGTTCCTTAGTTTAAACCTTATTAAGACGCAAGGTGGCGGGTGCCGACTTACAGCTGAATGAGTGAATTTGTGTATTAACTACGCAAAGCTTTGCGAATTTTTTATAAGTAAAACTGATTATGTATATATAAGTATTTATGCTTCTTAAGATTAAAATTTAATAATAAATAACAGCAACGGCACCTCTCATTTAGTTTGATGCTGCCGAACCACGTTAGTTGTATCTTTAGTGTTTTGCCTTTTGATTTCTTATGTTTACGCAAATGTTAGACATTAAAAATAAACTATTTTTCGGATTTTATCGCGGTTTTAATATCTTACATTTACTCCCTTTGAAGACTTTGCAACCTTCATGGTCCCGGGGGGTCTGAGGTATAGGTCATCCGCAAAGTCAAAATAACAATATCTACCTACATTTCACAATTATACAACTTTTTCAAATAAAACCGCGAAAGTAAAATATTGAAACAGCAATAAAATCCTAAAAACAGTTTAATTTTAATGTTATGCATTTTGTCTCAAATTGTTTTACATGAATAAAATTTATAGTGCAGAGTTTAGGTTAAATACATCTACTTTGAATGCTATTCGGATGTTGCTATCCAGAAACCCATTTTTTTCTCTAATCCCTATTCTTTTCCGTTAAGGTCGCCAGCGCTTTCATAAATTATTTAGATAAGTTAATGTTTAGAGGAAGGACCTATGAAGGCCACTGAACCTTATTCTTTATGAGAGTGTAAACCCATAACAAGGCCGTGTTACGGTATCTTCGTAAAATAAACTAGGAATGGTATTTTGTATGCCAATTTCATATTATTTTTTTATTGATTCTATTTCATATTAATGCAATGAAAAGATCAGAAAACATTTTAAAATCATTGTAAAGTATGTTTTTAGACGAATTATAATATGTGAGTTAACATGTTGTGTTTCAAATATGCCTCATACAATACACGCACACAGGACATTAGCAAGTTTCCGAACATTTGGACCGGTGATGTATGTACTGGGTGTTCGACAAAAAATACTTTAACAAAATACATCGGCTTTAAGGTGACCCTTCGGATAATCTTCAGACGGTACGTGATGTTTGAATGTGTTTCACATGTTTATACTCAATACTTACTACATACCAACTCCGTACAAAAAAAAAGCGGCGATAGCCTAGTTGGGTGTGGAACGGACTGCCGAGACGAATGTCCGCAGGTTCAAATCCCAAGGGCACACACCTCTGACTTTTCTAAAATCATGTGTGTATTCTTTGTGAATTTATCATTCGCTTTAACGGTGAAGGAAAACATGATGAGTAAACCTGCACATCTGAGAAGTTCTCTATAGGAATTTCGAAGGTGTGTGAAGTCTACCAATCCGTACTAGGCCAGCGTGGTGGACTAAGGCCTAATCCCTCTCAGTAGTAGAGGAGGCCCGTGCTCAGCAGTGAGCAAGTATATAAATACAGGGCTGATATTATTATATTATATAACTCCGTACATAATCCCATGTACCAAATACTATTACATTTTATTATATAAAAAAAAAAACATTTAAAAATTATACCTTTTTGATACATTGGAAATATCTTTACTTTTCGGTTTCTTGAACGTGCCTGTTAAGCCGTACACAGGCCACTGGTATTTGTTCTTTGACGATTTATGTACAACATCGCTCGATTTGAATTGGCCACAAGTGAATTCACATGAATAAACATAAGGGTCGATTTATTATAAAAAATGATAATTTTTTATGTTTAAATATGGTATAGTATTGGTAAGTGTGTTGTTAAATACTTGCTTTGTTAAAAATGACAATATTGCATTAGGTTTATGTGTTTAGTGCATGTAAAGATATTGTACCAGTGATAAATAAATAATAAAAAATCACACTTAAAGGAATGTTAAATCCACAGTTGTTAGTTGACAGTATTCTATAGAAACAATGAGTATAACAATAAAGTTGAAACCACAGACCATTAAGAAAAATGTCTGCATGTTCAAAATAGAAGGCACACACCTTTCCGAAGCTACGTGTGTTTTGCTTATCAATTATGGCTCGCTTTAGACGGTGTAAGAAAACATTTGAAGAAATCTACCTGAAAATTCTCCGTAAGAATTTCGAAGGTATATACCTAGTACTTATGGAAGTCTGCCAACCCGCATTAAGCCAGCGTGGTGGACTGAGGCCTAAATCAATGTCTTATCTCTGCGTCATCCAAAGGTAACCCGTTACTAAGTTCCTCAGGCATTAAATCCACCTGTATATATCTACTGAATATTAAAATAACTAAATATAATAAATAAATAAACCCTCTCAGTAGTAGAGCAGACCCGTGTTCAATGGTGGGTAGTATATAATACAGATCTGGTATAATTCTTTTTAACTGACCGTTTTATATAATAAAAAAAGTCGCCATTTTAAGTCGCATATGGACAATATGCAACAGCAGTTCTAGCCCTATAACTTGCAATAAAAATACTTTAAACCTGAACGAGTAAAATACTTCCATACATTCTATTTACAAACTCGAACAAACAATATTTACTTGCCAAAGAGCGAATTGTAAATCCACATTTGGCGCAAACTGTTTAGTTTCACACATCACTTCGCGTCACAGTTCGCTGAGCATCAGTTTCGCACGATCACTTCAGAGATTCAGGGGTAAAGGACGTGGAGATGGTAACAGATGGCAGAAATGTAGCTATTGTAGCGTGTGCTCGATTTGCTACGCGTATAGCATTGTTTGTACCTTCTGCGTCATTACTGCTAGTACGCTGCCCCCAATGCGCCGTTGATATGCTTTGAGTGTATTTTGTCTCGTAAAATACATGGTGAAAAAGTTTCGTTTTGACGCAACGTTTAGGCCTTTGTATTTGGCGTTGCCATCAATGCATATGTCCACGTTACGCTCGATGGTAGTCTTATACTGATTTCTTTTATTAGATATACATGATTCACTGTTGGTCTCTCCTCTCCGAATGAGAGTGTTTAAGCTTTAGTTGATCTACTGCAAGCTAACTTCACAAAACTTCGAAATTCTTCTGTAGAATTCGTAAATGTTTCACCTCGGCTATTGTCTTTCCCCGGATGATTTCCTTCACTCCCAAAGCAAGCGGTAATAGGTAATGTACAGCGATATTACCTAGACTGTTTTAATTTCTAAAATTATCTGGAATATCAATTAAAATATTTGGTGTAGCATGTCTGATCCTGTGTTAGCATATTGTGCGTCGGCCGATATTGGAAGTCGTCGGCGCGTCACCTCGCAGCTGTTATTCAGTTCAGTAGGCTGTTTACTTTAAACTTTAATTAAAACCGATGTATTACCGTAATACGTTTTTGAGCGTTAGTACGCACGGCTTCAAATACGTCAGCAAAGAATATGATAGTGGTAGGATATTTTGATACTCAAAAAAACTAAAGGCGTCATACCCCTACGCACTACGCAGTTTTTACAATGATTTTATAAAACCTAAATCTTGCTAATCATATTAAGAAATTTGAAACTGTTAGAACTCCAACAGATGGATAGAAGCTACTTGCAAATATAATAGCATAATGAGATATTTATTCCGGCAAAGGTCAGCACGCAGGCGAAACCGCAATCAAAAACTAGTTAACCATAAAGGTCAATTATGACATGAAAACAATTTATTTCTGGAGTTGGCAACCGTATTATGTTAGAAGTTCTGCCCCGCAAGTTTGCAGACGCGTCTTAACTAAGCCTGTTTTAATGCTAATTCACAAGTCCAGGGCTCCGATATTACTTGTTTCCATGATTTGCCCTGCTTAAGGATACGTAAACGTGTGTTTTCAAATTGTGTGGGCAAAAGACTTTTGCGCTCAAGAAAACTAGATTATGTAACTCAATTTCTGACGAAATTATAAATGTACTAGATTTTGATCGCGTCTCTGCCCGAGTGAATTTTTTTTCGTGATAACAGTCCCGTTTCAAACTATAACCACACCAATTATCATCAAATTAAATTTGAAAAAGTAGTTCATGAGATTAGCGCGTTCAAACAAACAAACCGTTCAGCTTCATGTAATAGTATAGAATTGTATTTGTATTCTTCCTTAAATTAAACAAATTAGCGAAATTCCCTAAAATTCCCCCAACTCTCTCCAACAGAACTCCCGAAGACCAGGTCGAACCGGATCGTCTCCATCCTGGGCCTCTTCGAACTGTCGATAGGCAACACGCCCAGGGCTGATGGAGTCTCCGAGCTAGCCGCTGCTAGGCTTGCAGTACACCACGTCAATCAGCAAGAAGTGCTACCTGGATACAAACTGCACCTTATTACTAATGACACTAAGGTATATTTTAATATAAAGTCTAAATTGAGGGGTTGAGAAGCAGACGTCACGACTGCCTTAACAATTTAGTTAAAGCATCTCTTAGCTTTATTGTAAAGAAAGAAGGTTATTGCTAATACAAAAAAATAAATATAAAAGGACTTAATAATTACTGCACTAACAATAGGGTTCCCATTCAGGTATATACTGCAATACTACCTATGTAATACTGCAGTGCTGGTTTTCAATTAGTAGCCCATATGACGTACAGACATCTAGTCGGTATACAGTAAAACTGAATAATAAAAATAGTATTCTAATTGTATAGTAGCGAATTATTGATACTTCATTGTTACCATTTTGTGTGGGGAATGGTTCAAGTTGATAACCACGTACTCTGCGTGGGACCACGAACTAACTTTTTATTAGATTAAGACAAAGAACTACGAAATAACAAGCCTGAAAATATAGATACCAGGATTTAATTAAAATTTAAGGCTTAAAACACAAGATAAATATTTGCTTATTTACTACATCTGTTTGGGCGATGGGTGCATTTAGATACCCAAACCGAGACGGAACTATATGTATCTGAAAATTCTTTTGTGATCTGAAGTCCTTCGTAATTCCTACCAGATAAAATCTTATTAAAAAATATGAACCCATAACAGTAAGTGTTAAGTTTTCATGTATTTAACAGCATAGCTTTATATGTAAGTCTCTGTAGCCAACGCCTTAGCTGTACCTCTAGCATTGCTTTAGACCTTGGGTGGCGGATACTGCTTACCATCAGGCCGAGCGCTTGCTTGTTGACTAAGGCAAAAAAAGTCTATTCGCCCATAATCCTTCTGAAACTCCACAATAACATTCACAACCCACAGTGCGACCCAGGAGTGGGCGTGGATCGGTTCTTCCACGCTCTGTACACGGAGCAGGAGTCCAGGATGGTGATGCTGCTGGGCACCGCATGCTCCGACGTCACCGAGAGCATCGCCAAGATCGTACCCTATTGGAACATCGTGCAGGTAATAAGACATTTAACACTATTTTTTTTAAGAGAGTAGTTAGGCCTCCAGATACCTTATTTAAATATCCATAAACAACCAGAATAACATTGGAATATTGTACTAGTGTTCTTTGGAGCATTTAACGCTACATATGTATTTTATAGCAAAAGCACACGGGACCATCAGACACTAGATTTCTTCTACCGTTAATAAACAGGCACAATAATAATTTAGTAGTGTTGATGTGAGTAGGTGTCTAAGTAGATTGTA
The DNA here is from genome assembly GCF_014839805.1 of Manduca sexta. Lineage (NCBI taxonomy): Eukaryota > Metazoa > Arthropoda > Insecta > Lepidoptera > Sphingidae > Manduca > Manduca sexta. The sequence goes on from NC_051138.1 coordinate 15,308,995, forward strand.
GACCATTATTTTTTTACTTTTATCGCATGTACCAATGGCCAGGAGGGACGCGTGTGACCCTTATTTATTGAAATTACCTTTTTTCTCTTGCACGGGACCTTGGGTAGCAAGAATCCGTACTGGATACTATCACAATTTTAAAAGAAAAGAGCTCTGCAGCTTAAACGAAATTGGTATTAATAAAGAATGGTGAGTATTAGAACGTGCAAATATCGCATTCACAACCCTACATATAATTATCACTTCATTTGCTTTCTGTGAGACAGCTATCTCGGTTAGCTGAACTATTGAGATTGTAGATACCTATGTCAGCGGGGTCATTCAATTTTCAAAGTTCGATCTGCAATAATTATATCAAACGCAACTATTTAAAGAAAGATATCAGTGGGATTAGAAGGCAATGTGAGACTTGTCGCCAAAGTAGAAAATAGCCGAGCGCAGTACCATCCAGTCTAATTAAAGTTTAAAATGGCGTAGACCATCACGCAAACTTGCCCGTTTCCTCATTCAGATGCATTAAAAAAGTTGTCTTGTATAACAAAAACTAAATTTACCTGAGTAACAGTTCCAAAGTTTGTTGTTGTGCTGACATCATTTATCATGTCAAGAAAAATAGCGAGTCATGAAAATTCTCGCCATAACATTATGTTAACGGCTTTAATAATGTGTTATAGAAATTTGGCCTGTCATTGCCGGAAGAAATATGTTCGAAAAATAACGGAATATTGGATTTATTAACTTCGCTTTCGCTGTTCGATCGAATAAAGACGCGATATCCGGTTTATACACAAAATTAAAATTATCTTGGCCCGAGCTTTTGGTCTGTTTGCAAATTTTCATACAAATCTATTAAGCGATTCACAAATAACCGTCAAAAACATCTAAAAATATTTACAATTATTTACGAACTTTGTATTCCGAATATAATAATATTCAGATCTTAGAATTCAAAATGGCAACTGAAGAGCAGGGAGGGTTGATGAGGGAGCCATGGATACAACACATATTTCTCTGCATATAACTCCAGAAACTTGTATAAAAGAATATAGTTTATAATATGTCGTACCCAGGAGCTATATTTAGATTTCTACTCAATATCGAATTTCGTAGGCTCGACAAATCGCAATAATTTCATTTTTGTGGGAATTCCGAGAACATGGATACTTAAGCCTTACGGAAACGAGCCGGATGTAAAACAAAGCCTACTATTTCGATTCCTGAATAGAGACAAAATTTTATAATACTCGTTCATACAATGCTTATCAAACACAATACCTTCCGACTCACAACAAAACTAAACCAAAGATTCTCCAAACAACGTGAAACCAAATTGAACTCATGTACTAGAAAGCCAACCCAAATAACGTAATCAATCCTCACTCGAATTAACAAGATTTATACAACAATGTAGTTGACGTCCCGACGGGTGTTCGCAAAATTCACGCATGCCCTGAACCTAGGTATTCTAACGTGATTACCAGCGAAACAAGGCTACGTCAAATTCAAATATTGGATTTGCATCCGTCCATCCACTATCGAGGCTTTACCTGTACCGTCAGTGGAAAATGGACTTTAACCGAGCCAGTTAATGATTTGTTTCGGTCGGAAGATCTCTTACAGAGATGTTCATCACCGAACCAAATCCGGGCTAAGTTGCAAAGACGTCCGCTTTGGCTTCATTTGTTAGCTTTGCCATTGAAATGTGGGGTTGCGGTAATGAATCCGCCGTGAGGTCTCGCTACTGTTTTGTAATGTTGTGTCTAAGCTGTGTGCGACTTATAACTTTTTTTAGTTACCTTTTATGTTTTAGACTAGTCTTTACTTTAAACACTTGGCAGTCATATAGATACCCCGGTTACAGACAATAAGGCCTCTAACTTTTTGCCACTAGTTTGGCACTACGGCATACAGCTGTTTTCAATTTCAATAATTAATTAGACTCCTAGAATGGACCAATCAAAATAACTAATACGTTGTTCTGATTGTTCCATTTTTGTGATAGATTGGAGTAAGCGATTGGGATCGTTTGTATATTTTCACTTCATACATTTTTTTATCTGTAGCTGTCTTTGTTTGAGCCGGGAATAAAAATGCCTTCGTCTTAGTTCTGACAAATAGCCCAAGGGCCATGAAATGTTAATGTTAAATAATAAAATTGTCATTCAATTTATTGTACCAGGTGTCCTTCGGGTCGACGTCGCCAGCTCTCAGCGACAGATCCGAGTTCCCTCTGTTCTGCAGGACCGTGGCGCCAGACTCCTCGCACAACCCTGCCCGGATAGCGTTCATCAGGTATACATCTAATTATTACTGCTTTGCTGATGGTAGGATATATTTTATATCCACCCGAATACCGACCACCGTACACAGGTGTTAAACCCGCCATAGTTGCCCACGTAAGTATGTCGCGTTCCGGGATCTGCCTGTGCATATCTGGTTCAAACATCCCAGCATAATTATGTCGACTCCCGAGGGATAGTCATCTCTCGTCAGTTGACATTCTACTGGACCCCATTCCATTTACCATCAGGTGCAATGGAGACACTTAACAGTGCAAGTATAAAAAAAACTCACTGAAGATTAGTAATAGTCACGCAGATGCTGTAAGTAAAATGTAACAACTATCAGCTTCATGTTAGGTTAGTCTAGTATCTGGGCAGTGTCTGCGCAACGCCTGAGTTCAATTTAAAGGTATAATAACAAAATCGTTATTTATAAACGTGCTAGCAAATTTTCTTTGAAACAGTAAATCGTAAATAAGGCATTAGACGGCGAACATATATGACTGTGAATAAGGTAGTTTTCTGTGTTAGATTTTGTATATTATTTGTTATGTAACAAAAAATAATATGAAAATGAAATTCTTCAGTAATAATAATATCATAATAATATCAGCCCTGTATTATATACTTCGCCCACTGCTGAGCACGGGCCTCCTCTACTACTGAGAGGGATTAGGCCTTAGTCCACCACGCTGGCCTAGTGCGGATTGGTAGACTTCACACACCTTCGAAATTCCTATAGAGAACTTCTCAGATGTGCAGGTTTCCTCACGATGTTTTCCTTCACCGTTAAAGCGAACGATAAATTCACAAAGAATACACACATGATTTTTTTAGAAAAGTCAGAGGTGTGTGCCCTTGGGATTTGAACCTGCGGACATTCGTCTCGGCAGTCCGTTCCACACCCAACTAGGCTATCGCCGCTATTTCAGTAATATCAGCGTCAAATTTGGTTGAAAAATAAAGCAGCTATACATTTTGATTTTACTCACGCACGCAGCGTTATGGCCGGTGACACTCGGTGACGTCATAATGTGCTGACTGATATTTGACAACTACCCCTTCTACCAAATTTCAAAGAATTATAACATATATTTTATTGCATGGATATAGAAAAATATTTTTCTATTCGATTTTGGATGACACACATTTTTGATAAATGTATTTAACAAAAAGTAGTCAACCATATTATAAGTAACGAAAACACCCCAAAGTTGTTTACACGTGTTCGTGACTATTTGTCTGTACTTGGCAAATATCTGAATCAAGGGTAATATTTCACGTCGAAATATTGACATTTGACTGACATCAAACTGACAAGTTGACAGCACAGGACAATGACGGATAACAGGTTCATACATCCGATATTTTCGATATTTTTTATTCCAAGCCGACAGACCGGCCAACTAAAGATTTTGTTGTTCATCAAAGTTAGAAAATACTTGAAAATATAAACTAAAAACTCATTACCTACTTAATTTAACATTCCACAACCGGCGCTAAGTTATAAACTCCTGTTTTTAAATGAGATATCAGCCAACTTTGTTAAACTTAAAAATATTTTACGCATATATTGTAATTTTAGTAGGTTTACGTTGAGAATGGACTGAGAAATACTCTCATTTTATTAAGCATTCTGTAGAAAGAGACAAAGCGAGCATTCAGCCAGTACCTTTATGTTTGTCACATGCATGAGAGCCGGGAGTGGGTACACGTAAGTGCAGGTGAATCCGCTTGCCCATAAATCGCAAAAAATATAAGTCACTGAATAAATCTGCAACAATGGGAACTATGGACCACAGAGATATTTTCATGATAATGCATTTTTAAATGAGTAAATTAGTAAACAATCTGTCATATAAGAGGAAATCAATTAGTTCTCTAAGATCTTATGAAGATAGACTGAGACATTTCAAACTTATATCTCTTAAGTCTCGTCGCACTATTCTCGACAATGTTATTGATTGTCCAGAACTTCTCGAAAAGATCGGTGTTAATGTACCTTATAATATCCCACGACACCCTATCGCGTTATTCAAAGCTCCTCGACATAGAACAAACCTTGGTAAACACTCACCTATTGTGCGCGTGGTTAATTTGTACAATGATGTCACTTGCTGCGGCTGACATAGACATCTTTCACAATAAGCAAACCCAGTTCAGATCTCTGATCACAAAGTATTTCACAATATCTAATAAATGATAATTATAATTATAATTATAATTTTAATTTAATTGATTATTTATGTTTTATTGATTTGATTCTTTATTGAATATTGGTTAATTTTATGGTTTGATTACTTATTGATTATTATTTAAGCTAAATTGTATAATTGTAGTTGTTGTATTTTTGTTTTATTTTATTTAATTCAATTTTTTACTGTTTTATTGCTCATATTTTTTATCGTTTTTTATTCTAGTTTTCTTTGACGGTTTAAAATTATACCTTTTATATTGTTCTTAAGTTGTTCATAACTTCGCATGCTGTGGTCATCTTTAATTGTAATGACATATAGCTCTATTAATTATTATGTTTTGTGTTTTTGTTCGTGTTTATTTACATTATGTTGATGATCCTATAAAAACAAAAAAATAATAAAAACACGCGCGATTTGAATTTCAAAAAAGAAGCTAATGATATTATGAATGTTAATAAAACCACTGTGACGGATCACTATTATTTAATATTCTAATGAACTACATTATTGTGGCTGCTCGCCGGGCGCCCGTGTCAGGAAGAGGAAGAAGAGGCGTGTTACCACAAAAAACAATTAAATGACATATTAACAAATGTTACCATCTATCTATCTTCTATCTATCTATACTTATAATAAATCTGTAGAGAGGTCAATTCTGTACATGAAATATATTTCCAAAATAACTATCAGGGGGTGATTAGGGATCGATACTGATGCCAAAAATGCAATTAGTACAATTTTTGTCTGTCTGTCTGTCGTCTGTCTGTCTGTCTGTCTGTCTGTCTGTCTGTCTGTCTGTCTGTATAACCGTTATAGAAACAAAAACTACTCGACGGATTTTAACGAAACTTGGTACAATTATTTGTCATACTCCTGTGCTGGTTATAGTATACTTTTCATCACGCTACAATTAATAGGAGCAGAGCAGTGAAGGGAAATGTTTGGAAAACGGGAGAAGTTACTCCATTTTTTAAGCTTCCGTCGCGTGTGCAACCTTAACCCGTCATGACTTGTCAAAATTTTATTTTCAAATATGTACAGGTAGCTGAATGTTTGCCGCCAAACATTGACAGCTACGCGTGTGACGGAAAAATAACCTTATTATGTAGTATATAAGGTTATAATCCCGTGACACACGCAAATGTCATGTAGCTGTCTTGGCTCGCCGGCGAGCCACGAGAGACGCACGAGTTAATGGTTAAAGCTACACAGAAATCATGTATGACGGAAATGTTCTCCTTAAAATTATGTAAAAATATCCCACGACAGCATATGTCTATCTTTTATGGTTGACTCACAATAACACGTGTAACTCCCGATAGCTTAGCAGTTCGAAGCTTTCTCATTATATTTGTCTACTCTTACGTTTATAACACTCTCAGTCATCCCTAATTAAAAAGTTAACATTATTAAATATTTCATAAAAAGAATCATAGAAATCGGTATAGAAACACCAAAGTTATACATGAAATACGCTAATAATAAGCCATCACGCGTGAATACTGAATTATGCTATAAGATTCCTTCGATTTCACCAGGATCCCATCATCAGACCCTGACCGGACAATCGGACCACCTGCATACCACCATAAATTAAAAAAACATCCCGACAAATTGAGCACCCCCTCCCATTTTTGAAGTCCGAAATCCACGCGGGCGAAGCTGCGAGCGGAAGCTAGTAAATAAATATAAATGTACCCATTCAACAATGTAGTATAGTGCGTTGGTGCAGATACACCTAGGTACTTAAAACTAATCTTACCGACGCTCATGGTCACATGTACACGTAGAACAGAACTCATCCATTGCTCGTGAAATGGACCAGAATTCTAAAACAGACAAGAACAAATCGATTCGTAGTTTGAACAAAAAATTGAATCGTGATTTTTGTAACATAAATACCCAGATTAAATTCATAATTATTTCACAGGCAATTTGGCTGGGATACAGTGACAGCATTCTCGCAAAACGAAGAGGTGTACTCCCTGGCTGTGAACGAACTGGTCACGCAACTAGAGGCAGCCAACATTACCTGCGCAGCTTCTATCACCTTCGCTGAATCCGACTTCAAGGAACAACTACAGCAGCTAAAGGTAAGCCAACTAACTGTTGCGCACGGCTTTACCCACTTAAAAAAGGTTTTTCCGGAATAAAAGTCCCGCTATTTGCATTTCCTAGATAAAATTAGCTAATGTTCTCTTACGGTCCAAGCATGATGCGAAGTAAATTTCATCAAAATCGGTTCAGTGCTTTATCCGTGTAAGCGTATCTGACAGAGTTACTTTCGCTTTTATAATATTAGTATGTATTGTAGCATAAAATCGCCCTTTATCTTTTTTGCGGGGTAAGTAGTCACATCTAAATCGTAATATTGAGGAAAAATAAAATATATCGCACGTTAAATTGTTTTTAACGTGCGATATATTTTATTTTTCCTGCCACGGTGGCGTAGTTGTATTGCATGTCCGGTACAATAGCGCTCTGAGGTCCTGGGTTCGAATCCCGGGTCGGGCAAAGTGATATTTGGGTTTTTCTGCTCAGTATCAGCCCGGAGTCTGGAATTTGTGCCAGATATGGCGATAGGCTCGCCCCCTATCACATCATGGGACGGGACATACTTGGCGAAAAGTGGCCCTAGTTGCGCCTCTGCATACCCCTTCAGGGGTAAATGCGTGATGTTATGTATGTATGTATGTAAAAACAAAAGTGGTATTATACGAAATTTGACGGTATTGAGTTAGAGAAACATTAATAGTCATTGACGACTGGACACGAACTGGATCAGTGTCAGTTTATGTTTAACGAACAAACACAAAACTTAAAAATACTGTCAAATTTCGTATAATGCCACTTTTGTTTTCAACGTGCGATATATAAACACCACCTTCGTATGAAACAATGGCTTTGTTCGTAATACTTGTCAATTACATCAATACAATGGAGATAATTGAAGGGCTTTTATCAGCTATACGTATCAGTTCCATTTTGTGTTTCATCTTCAAAAACTTTCGTATGTAATATTAATACACAGACTCACGCCTTTTACCTCTACCACTTCCCGTCTAGCGTATTCGATCTCAAGTCGTAAGAGACGAGTCTATTGCCATATCTAGTAAAAATCCCAGATTCCGGGCCGATACTAAATAGAAAAATCGTATATCACTGCTCGACACGAAGATCGAACCAGAGACTCCAGTACTGCAGTCGTAAAATAATACGCCACCGAGGTAATATTTGCAAAATTTTATTTGACTTTGATAGCCTAGTTGGTTGTGGAACGGACTACCGAAACGAATGTCCGCAGGTTCAAACCCCAAGGGCACACACCTCTGACTTTTCTAAATTATGTGTGTTTTTCTTTGTGAATTATCGCTTGCTTGAACGATGAAGGAAAACATCGTGAGGAAACCTGCATACCTGAGGAGTTCTCTATAGGAATTTCGAGAGTGTGTGAAGTCTACCAATCCGCACTAGGCCAGCGTGGTGGACTAAGGCCTAATCCCTCTCAGTAGTAGAGGAGGCCCGTGTCCAACAGTGGGACAGTATATTCGACTTGCATTCAATAATTTCAAACTAATTGTTAATATTCAAATGATTGTTAAAACCATTTACGAACACTAAGCAATTGAATAGGCAATCTCATCTTTACAGTCAAAATTTATTTAAATTTTATTCTTATCTCCAAATTTACGGCTTTGAGATAAAAACTATTTCACTCTCAAATAATCTTTAGCCTTTCTCTTAATGTAATCGATGTAGTGAATGAACAAAGCTAGGCCCTAAGGTCGGCAAGATCCGAGATCTAGACTAAACTTAATGAAAACAAAAAGCAGAGAATTAAAGATGCCAGTGATTTCATTAAATATTTGTCGCAAAGTCTTAAATTGAACAACTAATTTGGAATATTGCCTCTATTTCGTTTTCAGAAAATTGACTTCGTTTTATTTTGCAAGAGAATTGAAGTTATTTATGTGTTTAAAATTCTTAGTGATTTTTTATACTCGCTATAATAACAAAACATGGATGCACTATTAACCTAAAAACGAAATAAATAAGAGTGTTTGAATCATATTATCATGACACATTATATATGTACGCATTGTAATATTATAGTATAGTGAAGAAAATTGATTGCGTCGACGTAGTTCTACAGCGCAATACGCAATGCTCAAGTCTCGGATTTGGTACCCGGGTCAGATAAAGTGATATACCTATTTTCCTGCTTGGCTTGAAGTCTAGCATTATCTCAAACAGCAATGGGAACTGACCACTACCTTCCCCTTCATATTCACCACAGATTATATAAAAAAAAATCAACTAATATTATCAATAAAATAAATATACTTATATATTTAGTAAAGCTTAAATCGTATTGAGATTCAAAATCAGAGTTTCTATTCAATTCTGTTTAATGTAATTTGTCGTGGATGCATTGGCATGATTTTACAAAGGGAATTTTTAAACGAGTTGAAATTTTCTTTGTTACACTCTTTTCGTCCACTAACGTTATAGCACGCTTTCCTTTGTTTGACGTGTATTTCTCTCAGAGTATTTCTGCGTACTCGTTAGCTTAGGTCATCAGTAATAAGCAAAGATTTCTAAGATTACTCCAATATAAAATACTTAAATTTTTTCCATATCGTGATATGTTTTCGATTATGTTTTTTTTCATCTTAATATCTAAGGACGCTATGACATCTTGTAATACGTACATTTCAAATAAGACAACGACTTATTACCAATTGGTAACAACTATTGGAATACAAATTAAGTTCTAATGTCCGATCTATAACAAAATATACTGTTTAATGTCTTTATGTAATACGGCTTTAAATTTAACTAAGCGGTTTATACCTATTTATATCCGACAATGGTATGAGAAAGAGGCGTGTTGCCATTTTATTTTATTTATGTTATGATGTAATATATGTGTGGTTTAATTATAATGAAAGGTTTATACCTTTCATTATAATTTAACCTTTATAGGCAAAGGCATAATACTCTGTGGCAGTTTAAATAAAAAATATTAAGAATAACCAAGAAGCTAATACTCAAGCTTCTTGAGAATAACATACAATTAGCACTTCAATTGAGGTTTGTTTATACTTGTATTATAGTTTTCTTGGAATTGGTATTTTTACCTTTTAAATTTGATCCTCTCGGGGAATGAATTTTTAAGAAATACTCTTTTCATATTAGATATTAAGAAACTCCTGTGCAAAATAAGATGTTCATAAGACAAGATATCGCTTCTTCTGTTTTAGCAGCGTTTGGAAAACGAAAATTTAATTTCTAGGTTGTATCACCGATTTTGTACAAGTTTATTATTCGGAAATATTAGTTGTTCATCTGATTATTGATATATGCAAACCAGTGGATGTTATATATTGAGTTGCCGCTTTTGTAAAAAATATGAACCATGTGATGAATATTGATAGATATTACTGTCTTGTAGTTGTCTTGTAATTTGAAGACAGTAATAGCAGATGAGCATATAAATGAACTGCTCTAAACAAAAATAAAAAACAATAGTATTTTTTTTATCCTCTCCTTATCATGTATTGTAGTCTTTATCTTAAACTGACTTTGAAAAGAGCAACACCAGAGTTTCTTGCCCGTTCTTCTCTGGTGAGAACTGCTTTCCGAACTGGTGGTAGAGTTAATATTGACGGAATCTAAATAATGTATAACATTTTACGGATTCAAATAAATAAATCAAATCATTTCAGTACGTCTAATCTGGGTCAAGCAGTCACAGGACATATTTGCACAAACTACAGAGATATTATTCACCTGAGATTTAGTCGAGACCGCATCCTCACGAGTGATGCGAAGACTTCTGTAGATATTTTATATGTCTTGCGTCTACCGCAATTCGATAATGTCAAAGTTCTAGATTATATAGAGTGGGTATTGGGAAGATTGTCATACTTAACATTTTGAGCTCATACGACGGTTACTCTATTATCGTGAAATAGCAAAACGATGAGAACTTCTCAGATGTTCAGGTTTCCTCACGATGTTTTCCTTCACCGTTAAAGCGAACGATAAATTCACAAAGAATACACACATGTTTTTTTAGAAAAGTCAGAGGTGTGTGCCCTTGGGATTTGAAGTTTGAGTTTAAGTTTGAGTTCTCTCTAGGAATTTCGAGGGTGTGTAGGTTGTATCACCGATTTTGTACAAGTTTATTATTCGGAAATATTAGTTGTTCATCTGATTATTGATATATGCAAACCAGTGGATGTTATATATTGAGTTGCCGCTTTTGTAAAAAATATGAACCATGTGATGAATATTGATAGATACTACTGTCTTGTAGTTGTCTTGTAATTTGAAGACAGTAATAGCAGATGAGCATATAAATGAACTGCTCTAAACAAAAATAAAAAACAATAGTATTTTTTTTATCCTCTCCTTATCATGTATTGTAGTCTTTATCTTAAACTGACTTTGAAAAGAGCAACACCAGAGTTTCTTGCCCGTTCTTCTCTGGTGAGAACTGCTTTCCGAACTGGTGGTAGAGTTAATATTGACGGAATCTAAATAATGTATAACATTTTACGGATTCAAATAAATAAATCAAATCATTTCAGTACGTCTAATCTGGGTCAAGCAGTCACAGGACATATTTGCACAAACTACAGAGATATTATTCACCTGAGATTTAGTCGAGACCGCATCCTCACGAGTGATGCGAAGACTTCTGTAGATATTTTATATGTCTTGCGTCTACCGCAATTCGATAATGTCAAAGTTCTAGATTATATAGAGTGGGTATTGGGAAGATTGTCATACTTAACATTTTGAGCTCATATGACGGTTACTCTATTATCGTGAAATAGCAAAACGCTTATGTAAAAAAAATATTAAATACTTAAGATTTTGCGCGGTAGATGGAACTAGTTTGTATTAAGTATGTACTGTCGTTTCTCGCGACTTCGATAATTTGATATTTAAAAAAATATATATCAATAACACAATTCGATAAATTTCACCAGTGTTTTCACTTAGTAGAGTCCCTCCCCACTACACCTGCATGTGGAGTGGCGTTCAGATAGAAACGTACCTGATATTAACCCTGCCAGTAAGACGTAATTATGCCGGCCTTTGTTAGTGAAGTATGTGATAGACGTACGAGCTTTAACTCACGGTTTTAAAAAACGCGCACTTACTCGGCTTGACTTTGTGACACTTTATTATATTCTGAAAAATAAGAACGAAGGTGTTGGAGTCTGTGTAAAGGAATGCTTAACCAAATGAGAGCGTTTATACCATATTCATTAAATAAAATAACAAGACACAAGTCGCTATAGATCGTCAAGCAACAAGTAGGCATACTTATTCAAAAGCTTATCAGAAAGACAGATTTATTATTTGAGAACAGGGTCCTCCATATTTGTCGACACTTATGACAGTGACTGTTGTATATACTATGGCAAATTTTCAATTCGTGGATTTCTCGGACTATAATGGAATGAAATGCTAAAGTCTACAGTCTAACTGCGAATTATTAAAACAGGTAAACTATTTATCTGTTTTTCAAAATCGAAGGAACAAAACAAAAAACAAATTTTTTTTTTTTTTGTTGATTTGAGGAAAGTTTTTACCTCAAGTCATTTTCGTGCCTTATAATATTATATCATCGAATAATTCGTGTATGAATTATGAGTAACGAATATACCCGAATAAGCTGTTCACACACTCGTATTCATGACTTTTGTCAAAATACTTGCTGAGTACTTATTTAAATCAATAATTATATGATAAACGTTTGAAAGCCATAATGGACTTTTTACGCAATTACGTCATAGTTTACTCTTATTCTCGACGGAATTAAAGGTCAAATTTATTTTTGTAGAAACTCGACACCCGCATCATTATAGGAAGCTTCTCCCAAGAGATGATCCCGAAAATATTTTGTGAGGTGAGTTGGTTTTGAGACTTATTTATCGAAACATTTGCTAATGCTAAAGTTATGTAGTCACTATACAGCAGTTAAAGCGAAATTGTATTGTAAAAAGGCCTCCACAAGATCTGCTGCCTAGAGCCTCGCTTCAGTTCAGGCCGCCACTGACTCTTCAATTATGCATTTATTCCATCAAATACTTAATGAAGCTTATGTGGCGAGACCGCAGGCGTTCCGACTGGGGATGTTCGGAGCGGAGTACGCGTGGCTGGTGGCGGGGATGCCGCCCCGTATACGAGGAGCCGCGCCGTGTGCCAGGGCCCAGCTGGCCAGGGCTCTTGAGGGGTTGGTCACCGTCACCGCACACCGAGGCATCGTGGGCGACCTCACCTCTTTCTCGGGGTTGGTAAGTATTTTCATGGCTCTGCGAAGATTGTGACCTAAAGTTGATTGAAAGGAGTTGGTGATGAACAAAATTGTGTCTCTTTAACAACTAGGCAATCGAGCTGTGTCACTTTATGGTAAATAATATTCAAATAATAATAAGTCTTGAGCTGTTTTATACAAAACTCAGAAATATACAACTCGTAATCTAAATGTCAGATTTAAAAAGAAAACATTACACGTGCCACTGGCAGTCAATGGAGAAATAAATCTAAATTTTGTGTATTAACGCGAAAAAACTTTTCGATGTTATTTAGCAGAGTCTAGTCTACAATACACCTAAAAACGAACCAACAAATAAAATACAAAGAATTCTTTACACGTTCATCTTTTATTTATGTTATCACGCGCGTGCCAAATAAATAACCGAACTGTGACTGTTCCAAGGACTTCTGCTATCCCTCTGTAGTGTTGTAAAATGATCTGTAAATTAAATTCATTTGTGAATTACTGTGGAGCATTTTCGGGCCTCTATTTTTGAGTATATTACTTCAATATAGACTATTTTTCAATGAAAGGACTCATCTTCGAGAAACATTAAAGAGATAGAAGAAATTAATGGATGGAAATTGATGTTGAGATACATACTGGTTGGAAAAAAGGACAAAAATGCATCGCAAACTCCCAATAAATTAAAAGTAATCAGAAAATAAAAACAATAATAACACCCATAAATAGGTACACCTGCGAATGATATATCACACACATATATACTTGATTCTAAGTCCTAACAAAAACGTCTTATACCGTGGGTATCACTGTCAACTACCAAAATATTTTTTTCACAATACCCAAACACGAAAAAAAATTGCAAGTCTCACAAAGTTTCGCGCCATAAACCACTATCCCTAGTACTAGTATACTATCCCTAGTACTAGTATACTAGCCAGTCAGTAAAGATCAGAAGTCAAACTAGATAGTTTGGAGAATTATTCGCAAAGCATGAGCACAATTTGCAACAATGGTCCATGTTCAGCCATTCGGAAAACGGTAAGACGTGGCGTAATCTGCTGTTAACAGTGATTTGTGTAAATTGCATTTAACAGAACTTAACAAAGCTTAAGTTTAGTAGTAGTTAACTGTCTAAAACCTCGCCAAGTGTACTTGACTAAACTCTAAGTATAAAGTTTAAAGTGCAATGTTTGGCTAAATGGGCATGTATTTAAAAAGATTTGGTTTAAATTGAGTAAATAGAAAATTCTCTTTGTTCAATGCCTTCGTGCCAAATTTATTACAATAACATGGTCGACTAATTATAATTAATTAACTAAAGAACTTGGTTAACAATAGTAACACAACAGACTTCGGTATGTCTTTCTTTACTTAAAAAAAATCGGCCAAACATTTTTAACAGGAGCATCAAAATCTATTCCATCCTTCCACAGACAAACGAAATGTTCCACCGAGAGATGGAAGCCGCTGGGGTTCCGGTCTCCCCATTCGCACCCCAAACCTACGACGCGGTGTGGGTCATAGCCCTGGCACTGAGCAAGGCTGAGCAGCAGTGGAGGAAATTAGACTTTCAGAATACCCCAGAAGGTTCAAAACTAGGCCTCGGACACTTCGACTACGATCGCAAGGACATGGCCGAAGAATTCCTCAATCAGCTAGCGAATCTAAGTTTCCTTGGAGTTTCGGTGAATATTTGAATATTAATTGTGTATTCATATGCTTAATGGGATTTGGTATTATAATGGAATATTAATTTTATGGAGTTATGAACTTGTTTAAATTGTGATTGCTTAGGTTTAAGTGATTATGACATGAACAATAATAATATGTATTAAAAGATCACATTTGCATGCGAATATCTTTACTAAATTAATTTAGTTGAGGATATTTAACTAAATTCGTAGTCGACTTCGTCATTGACATCACCAACTGATAAAACTGACAATCAGATTTTACATTTGAATAACACATATTTACCCCCATGTGGCTGCAAGCTAAGAACTATTGAAATAAAACTATGTTAGGAATTTTATCGTGGTTTTTTATACAATAATTTTCTCCCGGCGTTTCGCCAACTTTGCCGCGTCTATGGTCACAGGGGGGAGTGAGGACTGACACCTGCAAAGTCTAAATTAATGAATCCGTAAAATATCTTTATTTCAATCTCTAACATTCACGTAAACATAAGAAATCACCAAGAACTATTGCTCCTCAACCAAGACATTTAACAAGAATGCTTATAATCTTCAAAAGATTTAATAACATTTATTATTTTCAGGGACCAGTGTCGTTTAACGGGGCAGATAGAATCGGCACATCTGCGTTCTATCAGATCCAAGGTAAACAATTCTCTACTAAAGAAATATATACACGTGTTGATAAAGTCAGCTTGAGTTCTAACAATATTGGTAGGAGTTATAACCCATGCGAAGTTTAATAAATTGATTATCTACTAATGTAAAGTTTTCTTAAATTGGACTTACATAAAATGATTTAATATCTAATGTTAAATCTTAAGGACTATAAGAATGCATATTCTTTGGTGTTTTAAGTCTGCTGGAAAACGTAAATTTTGCTGGTAGTAGGATATATTTAATATCCGTCCGAATAGAAACCACCGTACACAAGGTGTTAAAATCCGCCGTAATGGCCCACATAAGTGTGTCGCGCTCCAGGGTATATCCGGTTCCAACAGGCCGGCATAATTGTGTCGACTGTCGAGGGGTAATCAGCTCTCCTTAGACGATATTCTATACTCCTCTTCACTTACCATCAGGTGCAGAGAGGTCACTTTGGCTTGCCCGTATAAAAAAAATAGATAAAATACTTACCTTTATGCTTCTATTTAAGGGGGCCGTCCAAAAACAGTGGCACTATACAGTCATGGGCGAGAGATGGTGTGCAGAGACTGCTCCCGTCCGCAGTGGGCCGGTGGTATCCCCGCAGCGAAGCGTGTGCTGGTGCTGCGGGTTGACTCGGTGTGGGCCCCGGCGCGGCTGGCGGTCGCGATCCTGGCCGCCGCAGGCGTGGCTTTGGCACTCGGCTTCTTGATCTTCAACTTGCATTATAGTAAACGAAGGTATTTGTCTTCAATGTATTATATGTCGTTAATTAAATCGTAAAACTACAATATAAAACACACCCATACGCCTTTTTCCCTGGACGAGTAAGCAACTGTGCAACCAAGACACCCACTTTACAACGTATGTTCCTGCATAGGGAGCGAACTTATAACCTTATAAAATAAAACTTAGGGCTGATACTGAAAATTCAACATCAGCGCCCAACCCGGGATTCGTACCCGGAACCCCATAGCAGTGACATACCGCGCACGCAAAACACCTACGCCACCGAAGCAATCGATATAATTCTGTGATTTATTGGTAGGTCTATTAAGCTGTCGTCTCCGCGTCTCAACAACATGACGCTGATCGGTTGCGTGCTGGTGTACACGGCAGTGGCGCTGCTCGGCGTGGACAACGCCACGCTGCCTTCCCACGTGCCCTTCTCTGCTATGTGCATTGTGAGTAATATTCTATGGAAATTCATTGTTTATTATCGTGCTTATAAAGCTGGATACTTCTGATTACTTTCTTTTTGTGACTGATTTATTTTCCACTCTTTTTATTCACACATCAAAATATAAATTAAATGTGTTTGCTCCTTTTGGAAGAGGTGTTAATCTGTACATATTATAAAACAAATTTCTGTCTGTCTGTATATGATCGATTTTTATTAAATTTGATATGGATATAGTGAAGGTAGGCTACTTTTTATCGTGAGAAGATATATAGATAGATATAGCGACGCCGCGAGCAAAAGCAAGTTATTTATACTTTAGATGTCGTGCATAAAAAATTGGTAATAAATCTATAATTACAAGCCTCCATGCTAAGCCCTATAGACTTTTATCTATTTTTAGCTTCGAATTCACGGTTTATCTTAGAGTTTAGGTCTTAATTTTCGTTTTGCTTTTAATACTTCTAAAAATATTTTTGTATAAAAGTTATCTAAACTTGCATTTTCAGGGTAGAGTCTACATTCTCTCTGCTGGCTTCTCTTTGGCGTTCGGATCCATGTTTGCGAAGACTTATCGAGTTCATAGAATATTTATAAGGTAATAAATGATATTCCTTGGCCCCCAGATATCTTGGGTATTTTGGTAAGTGGGCTAGCTCGGACATTAGGTGTTTGTAGATGTACTTATAAAATAAAGTTAGAAGTTAATAATCGGTTAGGACACCTACTTTTAGATGTCGTTTTAAAATTATATTATATTACTGTGGTGTTGTGTTGTACGTGTGCTTGGAGGAGAAATAAAACCATCGAGTCTCGACTGACAACTGTGTTTATTATTTTAAAGGACTTTTATTACCTTACAATTACATGACGTGCGTATTTTATATTAAGTTCCCACGCTTCTATATAAAAAAACCTGTATATTATTATTGGAAATAGTTGAATTAATGGTATAGAGTATTAAAGTTGCAGTAATTAGACCGTTTTGCAACATTTTTTTATACAGTCCCTCCCCCGGAAAACGGCCTTGGGCATTCGTTTAACATATTTACGGATAACATGAAATTTTCATATTATAAAGGTCAAATACATAGCTTCTTAAAATACGGCTTGCGCGCCGTTTTGCTGGTGGCACCGCTTTAAGTTTTATATAACTTACCCGCTTCCAAACGCTTCCAAACCGTATTACACAAAGTATAAAAAAAATTGTTAAAACTTTTATCAAAACCTACGATACTTTTAAAGGTACTTACATGAAATTGGACACGTTTGTCATATATTTTTTTTAGTTACTTATTACTTACCTGCTAACAATAATTGTTGTTATAATTTTATAACATCTGTATAATATCCTAAATCACTAGGTATAATGTTATACCGCATAACTAGCACTGATAAATGCCGCCTAAGTGATGAAAATAGCCAAATTGAGATTGATATATAAAATGGAAACGGCATGGTCAGTTTTAACTGTTTCCTGAAAAACTTTTTTCACTTTTGTAATACCGCGTAATTAGGCGCTAGATACGCAGAATTGTCCTGTTTTATCTGCTTACAGTTCTTTACAAATATTTTTTTTATTTATTACTAGTATCAGAGTACATATAACCAGACTTTTTCTGTCAGTTATTTTTTGGGGGCACGCTAATTCACGAAAGTTGTAAGTCCATTTTTTTTGGTACCCTCTCCCTTCGTATTATTTTTATTATAATAGCCTTTTTTTCGATATTTCCTTTAGGGAGACTGTATCCTTTCACGTGTCCCAACAAAAAACCCAGCATAAAACAATGTAATAAATAATGGCTTAGTCTAACTTGTGCTTATTTGCAATAAGCTATAAGCAATAGCAACCTTTCTCTTAACCATTACAGTAATAGAAGCGGCGTCTGCAAAACCAAACTGCTTCAAGACACTCCGCTGATCTTCCTGGTGTGTGCGTTACTACTCATTGATGGCATGATCGTGACTCTGTGGGCGATCCTTGACCCAATGGAGCGGCATCTCAAGAACTTGACCATTGAGATCAGCGCCACCGACCGCAGCGTCATCTATCAGCCGCAGGTTGTTTCTTAATTGGTTGTGACTTTGTTAAAGACTGATTTTACTTTTATGCATTTTACTGAAGACTAGAAATTAAAATCTTCATCGATATCTAAAAACTGTAAATCGATCTATCAAATAACCATTAAAGTGTGCGTTACGATCAAACTTTATTTTAGTTAATTCATTTTCACAATCTGGAGATATGAGAAATATACCTATCATTACTTTGACATAATGTCTACCTCAAACATATATCTCATAATTCCAAACTCATTCGTCCGATATAAGTAATTTACTATAAAATAGCCCTTAAATATTATTTTTTAATTGTCTGAAAACATATCTAACCGTAATACTATTATCGACCGTTTTCGATAAACGATCTCAATCTTAATTTTCAATCCGATCCCGAGAATAAACCAATGAAAATAAGTCATTTGTAAGCATGTCAAAAAAAACTTTGTTCTGATTTAGGCAATAGCTTGAAAAGCGATAAGGGTTGTTAACTAAAAACGGCCGTTAAAACTTAAAATATCCAACTCATCTTCACAGATAGAAGTGTGCAAATCCCAGCACATGGCGGGCTGGCTCTGCGCCCTCTACGCGTACAAGGGTCTGCTCCTCATCGTGGGCGTCTACATGGCCTGGGAGACCAGGAACGTTAAGATCTCAGCTCTGAACGACTCCAAGTACATCGGCATCAGCGTCTACTCTGTCGTGATCACTAGTGCTAGTGTCGTGGTGATAGGCACCATAATATCAGAGAGGGCAACCTTAGCGTACATCACTATAACAAGCCTGATACTGATTACCACCACGTCGACGCTATGTCTGCTGTTCTTGCCGAAGATCATTGCTATTAGGAGTAATAGTAAGTACCCTGAATCATCATCATTTCAGCCGGGAACCGTCCACTGCTTGGCATAGGCCTCCCCTATTGAGCGCCATAGAATACCCTGAATAATCAAGGTAAAATTGTACTGGTACTCAAAATAGTGTAGAGCAACAATTATGAACATTGAAATTGACTATAGTGATAAAAAATATTTTGGTTATCTGTAATTACGTAGACCTATAGTTACTGTATATTTTCTAACCAGTGACAAATTATCTTCAGCTCATTTAATTTTTAATGTGGTAAAGAGACCATCAGCTAACACCTTTTTCTAAAAACTACCCATAAAATCTTCCTACACCGCGACTCTACAAACACATTTTCTTAAATTACTGTAAATATCCCTTTCTTGCAGCCGAAGATGATCCCGTCATACAAAGTATGGGGCTAAGATTAGAATGTAAGACGAGGAGATTCATCACGGACGAAACCCAGGAGTTGCATTTCAGGATAGAGATCCAGAATAAAGTGTATAAGCGGGAGGTGGCGGCCCTGGATCGGGAGATAGGTAGGCTGGAGAAACTTCTAGCTGAACCTCTCGAGTCCATCAGTGGGTCTAACGCTTCCATAGCTTTGCATAGACGGGTGAGCATTTCAAGAATAATTTACCATCTATTAGTAAAATTAAGGGATTATCATTTGTTTTACACATCTACGAATTTGGTAAAAGACAAAGATGAAAATTGTTGTGCAAAATATTTATCAAGTCGTTTTTAGAAACTCGTCTTTTAGACAGTCATGTAGGCTGACTTCTATTATAAACGAAACAAACTTGAATCTCTATTTTCTTTCCAGACGGAACTAAATACTGTAGAAGAGGAAGGATGGTCCAGACCCGACGCAGATCGAAGAACCCCAAGTGTTAGTGGAGGACTGCCCATGCTATTACTATCAGTCCTTCCACCAGTAATACCACGTGCGAGCTGGCCATCTGCAGAGGCTTATCGAGGAAGAAACTCCGTTAGTTTCAGTTCTCAACCCAGGCTCAACTACAGGAAATCACAACCAGCTATAGATCTCTACAATCTATGCTTGAATAAAAAAGAAGAACAACCAGGCATCCTTAGTAGGTTAAAGAGCTTCTTCGGCAGTAGACCTTCAAGTAGAAAAGCGTCTACTATGTCCATAGCAGATCCTACAGGACAGAGTATAGCAGCTGCTCTAAAAATGCATGTTGGAATGATAGCTGGGCTAGTTCCTGGGAATAGGAAACACTCCATGGTCTTATCTTGCAATACTCTCCATGTGCCACACCCAGAATTGAAGTTAAGAAGAGAGTCTTACGCGAGGAGTGGTCCTATCATTCGCGTTACAGACGACGAGCCGTCCTGTTCGAACTACACTTCAGAAAAGAGTTTGTCTTCTGGCACGCAGAAGTATGTGGCAGAACCTGAAACGAAAGTCAACTTTGTTCTACCCGAAACTCATAAAATACCTATGTCTCATCAAAATTCTTACGAGAAGATTAGGGGGTCACCGAGGTTTCCGCACAGGATCTCTCCAACAGCAACCAGCTTGACTACACTCGAAACGCGACGAAAGACCAGCGCTGACAGCGTTTTTGGCATCACAAGCAAAATCTTTGATGAGCAACGAAGGTACAGTCATCAAAATGTAAGCAACCAGGAGTCTAAAGGCAAAACTGTGTTGGAGACCAGGTGGAAATCGACAGAAGATGCCAGCCCTGGACCTTCTTCGAGACATTAATCATCGAAATGCACTCAAAAAGAAACACTGTCAGTAGCAATAAGAATAACTTATCCTATTAATGTAACCTTATGTAACGAAAATTTGTTGATTTACAATAACGATAGCCTTTTTCTGCACAACAGAAAGACTAAAATTAAAGTAATTTTCTCACTTAAAGTAGAACCAGACCATCCCTGACCATATAACCACCCAGAACATATTTGTCAGCAATCTCCCAAATAAGACATGAATATATATATATTTACAATAAATCATAATATATAACAAACACTTCCATACTATCCATGTTAGCTAAATATAAGAAAAATATTCTCATCTCGTATTGGTTTGATACGGTTGTACAGTAATTTTAAGATTAACGAGTGCCAAAGAATATTAAATCTGTAAGCAATGGAAATTTAGTATCCCTCCTACTAGTGTAATACATAATGTAAAAATATGAGTATTTATAACTATACTTCAAACTAAAATATAATGTAAATAATAATTAGAAAAAGGTAATGTATATTTACAAACACAATAGACAACCCTATACAAATATATTGATACAAATATTATGGAGGGTCAGGGCGCCCTACTCCGTCTATACGGGCTGATCCGTCTTTTTGTAATTACGGGCTTTCTATTCGAAGGACAGCTTTGATAGCCATGCAGGTTATCTTTACTGGTGGTAGGCCTCTCACACGTTAGAGTCCGCTTGGGTATCTACCACCGCAATGTCTATTTCTGCCGCCTAGCAGCATTGTGTAGTCACTGTTGTGTTCCGGTTTGAAGGACATTGTAGCCAGTTTAACTACTGGACATAATAAGACAGATCATCTCATGTCTTAGGATGGGGAGCGCAGTGGAATACTAAACAATACTTTGTAATTCAAGGTGTTGAATGATGTTTCTACTATTTATGGTCGGTCGTATCGCTTACCCTCAGGCGAACTGCAAGCTCACCTCGTCGTTCAAAGCAATAAAAAAAATAAGTAAGAGTAAAAAAATTTCCTATGTAAGTACTGTTACAGCTATCAAAGCTGTCCTTCGAATAGGACACCCGTAATTGCAAAGACGGATATGCCACCGTAGACGGAATAGGGCCCCCTGACCTTAAAAAAGATCATTTCATACTCTACTTCCTATTTAGTACTTCCTAATTCCAGTAAGTAAATATTCATTATCACTTTTAATAATTATTTTCTATAAACTCAGATTACTAATATGATCTATAATAATGTTCTCTGTACAGATTTTGTAATTTATTTTAGGTATTTGTAAATTGTGTGTAAAATAAAATCTTGTATACATGATAGTGAGGAATATACACCAATTTGTAGAATATAGAATATAATGGATCAAAACTTCATATTATTTCATTATAAACTTTGTTCAATTATCAAGAACCTTTGATTTGTTAATTTACTTCCAAAACTTGGTTCTAAACATCTAATTATATTTGGCTTTTAATCACTTTTAATTTGATTAGTTGATGTTAATTTTAAATTTGATGGATTAATGTTAGAATTCAAAGTTGAAGTTTATAATTGTCTTAAATGACATTATAAATGATTTCTTATGTTTACACGAATGTTAGACATTAAAATTAAACTACTTTTCGGATTCTATCGCGGTTTTTATATTTTACTTTTCTCCCGACGTTTCGATGACTTTGCAGCCTCCATGGTCACGGGGGCGGGACGTCGGGAGAAAACTAAAATATAAAAACCGCGATAGAATTCGAAAAGTAGTTTAATTTTAATGACATTATATTAATTTGTCTTCAATTCAGTATTAATAATTATGAAGATAATAGTATTTGTTAGAAAAGATATTAACTGTAAAATATACGTGAATATTATATGTCTGAATATTCTAACATAATGACTACAATATGTAGCGAATTGTACAGGTTGATGCAGAATAAGGATACCAAAAAAAATATTTATACTCGACACAAAAAAACTTTAAAATGTAAAGAAAAAAAATATTTTTCTCCTCTATATTGCATAATACAATTACATAATATGACGAGAAAATATTATAACCCGAAAGTCGACGCGTCGGGTACCGCTAAAGTATTTTTGACCGATTTCCAAAAAAACGGAAGTTGGTTCTCAATTTGCGTGTTTGTAGCTTTTTTATTCCCCGGGGTTCAATGTATTCTATTATAAATTATTAAGATATTCAGATCGGTATTATAATATAAAGCATTATTTAAAATGTAAATCATGTAATTAAAATTTCCTTAAACTATTACATATTGATATTCTCTTTCTGCAACATCCTATATTATGTGTGATTTTTAATATAACTACAAAACGTAGTGAATTATATATTCCAATGCTATACAGTGTGATGTTATTTTTATAGTTATTGTACTCTTGTATTTTGAACTTCAAAGTGTTCATGATTGTAAAGTCCCGAGTGTGTAAAATTTAGTCAATTTCCAAAATAGACTTAGAATGTACTATATGTGAGAGGCGTAATAAAATGTGTGAACAAGTTCTTTTTTACTTTTTTATAACTACAGCATGGAGACTAGGGCTATGAATACAATGCAGTTGAACAATTGTTTTATTATCACAACTATAAAGTGCAAATTCCTGTAATGGGAAGTTGCGTGATCCGTTCCTAGAAGTTCCACAATTATGTTACTCATTTCCTGAATACTCTAGCTAACCATGGAACTGCCTATAGTGACCCCCATCATATAATTGAAATAATTAAAAATAATACAATTTCTATATCATACACTATTTATTATATGGCTATAAAACTTACTAAAAGATGTTCACAGTAAATGTTTTAGGACACTCATTCCTGACAAGTTATTTTTACACATTTAATGACCAAGACAAAATTCTATAAAATAGAATAATTCCTACAAAGCCAGGTCTACTTAAGCACTGCTCCTGGCGAGTGTGCCACCCATCTTCACAATCCTATCTTCAATAATCTTACGAATATTAGCATTAACACTTGGCAACTCCCCATTCTTCCTCACAGACGTCTCTATTTTCTGCACCATTTGGATTTCACGCGGCCAAGCAACGAAGTTAGTAACAGAACAGTCTTCAGGAGATCCGATGCGCCCAGTTCTACCACATCTATGTATGTAGTCTGCCGTGTATAGTGGAAAGTCGTAGTTTATTACATGTTGTGTCTGGAAAAAAAAATATTTAAAATTATTAAACATTGTTCTTAGCTAATACAAATATTAATCAATAAACAAAAAATTAAGAATGGTGGCGCAGTGGCCCCAAAATATTCTAACTCTTCCATAAATGATCTAAATAGATTTGTCATATTTCTAGTCAAAATAGGACCACAGTAAAGGCTTTTATCTCACCCTTATAGTATCTAATCCTCTAGCAGCTATATCAGTGCAAGACAGAACATTGACTTTCCCACTCTTGAACTGTTCAAATTTTCCAATCTTCAATGCCACAGCCATCTGTCCATTAATATTGATACATTCAACATTATTCTCATTCAAAAACATCGACACAAAGTCACATGTGGCTGTCTTGTTACTGAATATCATCACTGGACGTTTCAAATTGACATCTGCTTGAACTATCTTGAGCAGTTCTGACGGTTTCTGAGCTTTACCTAGACGGATGAACCTGAGAATAAAAATAATAATATGATAGAGTGTAAAGTTATTTACAATATAATATGTATTAGAATGCAGAGCAGATCATCTGTATCCCCAAATTACTATTAGCAACACGTAATAAGTCCATGTACACTGGTACAATGATCTCTTGACAAAACATAGCCTACTTACTTCATTGCAAGCTTATTGCTTTTATATGGGCATAAACAATTTACCCCATCACACCTGATGGTAATTAGAGCAGTTTCCAGACAGTTTTATCGGACAAGAGATGATTACCCTTTACCAGTCAACACAATTATGACAGCAAACATGCTTAGTCTAATCTCGGAAAACAACAATAACATTGGTCACCATGGATGATTATATACCTTGTGTATGGTGGTCGCTATATAGGCATATACCTATATCCTATCTATCTTTGGTGATTGCTATAATAAAAGCTTTAAATCAACCTTTACATCTGAATCTATTCATAATACTTACTTATGTGGTATATGAGGCAATAATCTGTGTATATTGGATGTGGTGACAGTCTTCAAAGACTCAGGGGCTACAAAAGAGTTAACTGTTTCTGGTAATTCATGAGGCATCGTGGCACTGACCAGTGTAAGCTGACATCCTACTGGAGGCACTTGAATATCTACTTTGTATTGTATCTGAAAAGGTGCAAAATACAAAAATAAATTGTAGAATCAAACTCTAAAAAACTCATTATTTTATATTTTTGTAAACAAGTTAAAATATGAATACATAGCTTAAGCTATATGGTGTTAATTTGCCAGTCCTAAACTTAACACCCATTAAACATAAAAAGTCAATATATATAGAAGCCGTCTAAATATGTTCATTGACAAATATTTCTTAAACATTATGAAGGCGTAAAATTTATAAAAGGATGTTCACACTCACAGAAAACTTCTTCAACAGATTTGACACTTTATTGATAAAACTATCGTCCAACAGTGTATCAGCCTCATCAAGTACCATGTGATGAACATTTTGTATCTTGTATATGCCAGTTGTGACAAGCTTGCTGTACGCCTCCCAGGGTTGTCACAAGCACATCGCAGTACTCTATCGGAGGGTTGATCATCTTCTGTTTGGTTTTACCACCAATTAGGGTTGTCACATTTAAATTCAGAGTCTGTGCTAGGTTTTCGGCTACTTCACCAATTTGGGTTGCTGGAAAAGTTTAATACAATATTATTTAAAAGCTTTTGATTTTTTTTTATTAAATATACCATAGATATATTTTTGTTAGAGCACTGCTAATTATTTCTTAGGCTATTGTATATGCTTAAGCCTCTTAACCAGCCTCTTAGCCCAGTATTTCACAGACCTATTGCTAGGTACAGGCCTCTGCTACTACTAAGAGGTTTTAGGCCTTAGTCCAGCACACTAGCCTGATGCGGTTTAGTTAACTTCATATATTTTTGAAATAGTTGTTGAAATTTTTTCCAAAGGTAAGATACAGAACTAGTAGTATACCAGTAGTGGGCTTTGGAGGAATGCGATTGGAGTAACCACCCAAGGCCTAGCTCTACAAGAGGCAAAAAAACTACATTATATTCCTTCAGCAGTTGGTTGATGACGCTTCGCAAATATGTACAGCTCAGAGCCTTTTACATTACCTAAGAATTCTACTAATACTGTATAACATGAATAAAACTCACCTAACTCTCTACTAGGCGTTATAATAACCGCAAGCGGGCTGTTGAAATCCTCTTTCACACTCGGTTTCCACTCCAAAATATGTTGAAAAATCGGCAGAAGATACGCAAGCGTTTTACCACATCCAGTTTCTGCTGTGATTACGGTATTATTGCCATTCAATATTGACGGTATTGCCTTTGCCTGTATAGCTGTCGGTAAAGTAAAGCCAGATTCCAACATAATCTGTATTAGTTTCGGATTTAATCCAATTTCATCGTAACTCTTCCTATAAATAGACGGTTCTATACTTTTATTTGCATTGCCGTGGATTATAAAGTAATCTTGCTTTGATTTTGGATGGTTCCAGCCCTGCGAAGCTAGCTTTATTCCCTCAAATTTGCTGTAAGTTTGACCCTCGTAGTGGTTAAATTCCGGCCTTTTGCAGGTTATGATTGGCAATTTCTTCTTGGCTCTCTGAATACTGTAATATCTGCAGTAGGATGTGTTTATAATTTGACGTACTTTGGACATTTTATATTTAAAAAGAATTGTATTTAATTTACACGCCTGGAACACAAACTGGAGGAAATAGATTCTCACTTATGACATGTTTTGCATCATGTAAATGTGACAACTGTCAAATTTGACATAATTAGTGTAACGTTTAGTTTCTCCAAAACATTACAATGGCAAAAAAAAAATCTTTTTAATGCTTTGAATGACGAGATTAGCTTGCCGTATGCCTGATGGTAAGCGATACGACCGGCCATAAACAGTAGAAATACCACCCAACACCTTGAATTACAAAGTATTATTTGGTATTCCACCGCGTTCGCCATCCTGAGACATAAGATGTTAAGTCTCATTATGTCCAGTACTTATACTGGCTACTAGTGATGTAACGAATATTCGCATTCGCATTCGTATTCGCGAATATTCGCATATTTTTGGATATTCGCATTCGCATTCGCATTCGCAAAATTTCTGCGAATGTTTTGCGAAAGTCAATATCAGAAAAAAAATATTTGAAGATAATAGGAGACTGCCTCGGTGGCATAGTTCTACTGCATGTGCGGTACGGCAGCGCTCTGAGGTCAACACAAAATTATTTCGTTTACTTTAATAAAGCTTAAAAATTCAATTCTCATTAGAACTTGTAACACAATAGCAAGTAAGAAATTAAAAGCATTTAAAAGAAACAAAACAAATTCTTCTATAATTTTTTATCAGTCTTTACATAACTTTTTAATGTTTAGATAATTATCATCTTGAATAAATATCTAAAGAATATATTAAATAAACTAAAACAATATTCTTCTACAATAAAGTATAACTCTTTCTTAAAACATACCAATTAATAAACTATTTAGCCATAGAAAATTGGCGCCAAATTTGAACAAAAACTAAACATTCGCATTCGCATTCGCATTCGCGAATGTCGGTAGCAGATATTCGCATTCGC
Source organism: Manduca sexta (assembly GCF_014839805.1). Lineage (NCBI taxonomy): Eukaryota > Metazoa > Arthropoda > Insecta > Lepidoptera > Sphingidae > Manduca > Manduca sexta. The sequence goes on from NC_051138.1 coordinate 15,336,669, forward strand.
ATTCGCATTCGCGAATGTTCAAAAAATGACATTCGTTACATCACTACTGGCTACAATGTCCTTCAAACCGGAATACATAATTAGTCTCAGACAAAACGTCATCTTTTCGACTTGTCTTTATCGCACTCTGTTGGGGTTGGAGCAAACTACAATTATCTAAGTATATACCCTTAATTTGAAATTCTATGCCAATCGTGTTATAAAACTCACACGAATAATTACCAACCGAGCTGACAAACCAAGAAGCGCTCCATAGCCCATATCCAAACCTACTAAAGAACCAGCAGCCGACATCGAAACCACCCGAAGTCTGAATAACAAATCACTGCTTGGAATAGGTACTACATAATACATGAAAAGATTAATGATGGTGGATGAAGCGCGAGAAGTATGGCAGAATCGTGCAAAATGACAATCCATGGTCTGCCTACCCCTATGGGATAGAGGCGTGATACTATGTATGTATGTATGTATGTTTTCTAAATAGATGGCGCTAGCGTCGTACATTGTTTTACACTGACCTTCGTAGAGAGAAATGCTTATCACTTACTTTACTTTCAACCAGGTACTTACTAACTACTACTACTACTACTAACCCTGCCCTGAAGGAGGTGGAGGCCAAGAGGGCCTCCTTACGGCGAGCCGCTGTAGAGGAGTGGCGTCTCAGGCTGGAGGCCCCGTCAGCGGGGCTTCGGGCCGTCGCGGCGTGCGTCCTGTCTTTGCAGAGTGGCTGGACAGGCGCCACGGCGCGGCAACATTTAGATTGACACGAGTGCTTACCGGGCATGGGTGCTTCGGTGAGTTCCTGTGTCAGATAACAGGGACGGAGGTTAGCGCCGTATGTCACCATGGTGACAACCGCCTGCGGGATACAGCCCAACATACGTTGGAGTCTTGCCCAGCCTGGGACGATGAGCGCAGCGCTCTTGTGTCAGTCGTCGGAGGAGATCTCTCGCTGCCGGCTGTGGTCGCTTCCATGGTCGGCAGCCAGGAGGCCTGACGTGCGGTAGCCCACTTCTGCGAGGCGGTCATTTCGCAGAAGCAGAGCGCCGAGAGGGATCGGGAGAGGGCCGATCCCTCCCGCCGTCAAAGGAGACGTAGGAGACGCCGGGTGGACGACTGACCGGCGTCTCCCGCCCTGTGGAATGGGGACGTTGGAGAATACCACCACGGTAAACCCCTGCCTGTCGTAAGAGGCGACTAATAGGGGCCACGAAGGGGATCGTCGGCGGGCAGCAGGGGGCTGTCCGCCCTTGTGCATTTTTGTGCATTTCTTGCACAAATTTTCGGTTGACCCCCGGGATGGAAGGCAGTGTGGCGTTGACCTCATGCTACCGTTGACGCTGAGAGCGTTCTTCGGTGCGAGGGGGCTTAGGAGCCCCCCCACATTTAGGAGACGGGCCTCAAGGCGGCACCGCGCAGGGGCGGCCGCGGACGAAGACTCGGACCTGCTGTCTCGGGGAAGCCCGCAGTCGTCCCTTATGCGCCGAAGAGGGTCAACACGGAGTTTTAGTTGGTAGGCCGTTGCTTAGGGAATTAGGCTAGGTTCATTGGTTAGGGACTCAGCCCGACCGCCGCCCGAGGGTCCCGGGCCGCTTCAATTGTCGGGTCGTAAGGCAACGGTTACCCCAACACAACCGCTCAGTCGCCCCCCGCGAAGACTGGGCGGTAGTAATAAGGACTTTCTCCGCGAAAACAAAAAAAAGGTACTTATCCCCTGATTTCTAATAAGTTATTCTCCTTTCGTGAAGCAAATATCTAACCAACAATCTACCTACGTACCTGAAATTGCCTGCTTCCTTCTAAGTAGATTTCACCCATCCTGCTACAATAGTTGTAGTGATTAGTTTAGCCTTCCCGCACATGGAAAAATAGCCTATCGTTAACACAGATAAGACGCAGTTCTAGGAACGTCACAAGGTCAAGAGTCTAATCCCAATCCAAGAGTATAAAAATTACACAATTCCACTAAGGGGGTATCAAAAATCGTCAAAAATTGCGTTACGTAATACTTGAACGGCCTCTAAGAAACAAATTTTTGAACCATAATTAACCAAACCTTGATATTTTTCGCGCATGAGAAGCTATAAATCTATGGTACCAAAGGATATACAAGGCCTGATCCCACGCCCCAAGCATGGCAACGTAGCATAGGCATAGGCCGCTAAACGTATTTTTAGAAGCTATCTATTGGAAATTTATAAAGCAAATAGAAAAAAAAATCAACATTTTCTTTCTCTAATATATTATATTTATTTTAGTTAAGTATTTAATTGTTTTTATTTTGTGAATGTTGTTTCATTAATTTCGTTTTGAAGTTGTTTATTCCATGCATATCGTCCCAACACTATTAGATAGACAATTTAATAGGGAATATTTTGGTACTTTCTTTCAAAAACTACTTCAAATTGATTATTAAATAAATATATTCGTAAATCTGCATATTCTTGCCCGTAATTCATGGGCCGTAAATATATGGAACGAATACTCACCGTTGCTCGGAAAATGACCTTAAAATTTGGAATATATTTAGAATATAGAAAATTCTCTGGCATAACTATCACCGAAGACAAAAGATACCAAACAGTAGTTGAACACTTGTTACCATTGTACTTGTATAAGTATAATGTAATTGTTTTTGTACTTAAAAGACACACTTACTTATATAAAGTAGAAACACCGATTCATAATATAAATCACTTTTTGTATTACATTATAAAGTAGAAATACCGATTCATTACGTAAAATAGTATGGTAGGATACCTTCAGGGACGGGTCTGAGTAGCTACCTTAGTGCAACAAGATACCCAGAGGCGGCTCTAGCTCATGTGCCGCCCGTGTGCAATCAAATCCTTCGCGCCCCTTAGGAGACAATGTAATCTTTAATAATTTTGATACTTAATATTAAATCAAAAGTTATTGTGTAAAGTTAAGAAACAGCTTGCAGTCCTTAGCACGGGCGCAGGTTGTTTGAGAAAGCCAGTGTTGCGAGCGACGCATGTCTCTTTGAAGGTGTCGTGTCTGGCGCCCCCTAACACATGACGCTCGTATGCTGCGCACATTCTACACAATAGGTAAAGCCGCCTCTGAAGATACCCCGGGGCCGTGCCGTATGCGCCGAAGAAGGCTACCGCGGGTGTCCATGTCTTTCCATCGAAGTTATGTCTCAGGTACTCTTGCTTTGTCCACCCGGCTAATAACTTTAAATATGTGTAAACCATTACGGTCTGCTACTCATCGCGAATCTGCCAATCTACCAACATAAAAATATAGTCATACATATCGTAATCTTGACAATAATAATATTATGTTCATAGACGTTTCGTGACAGAGGAAGTAGCACACACCACGCCTTTGCCTAAAAAGAGGTAGGGATGGGTGCAATCAGGGCACCCACTATCCGCAATTTGCGTTCCGTCCCATTATATTATAATAGCGGATGAGGCTATCGCCATATTTGTAACAGATTCTAAATTCCGGGTTGATACTGAGCAGAATATTCGAACCCAGGGCTTCAGAGCGGTGTAGGTAGTACCGCGCATGCAATACACCTACGGCACCGAAGCAGAGGATACAAAAATGTTAAACAACTTACCGTATCCGATGTGTAAGAACGATTTAAAATTAGTGTAAGACCTAATGTTTATTGTAGTTAAACTCCGTTTGTCGTCAGTGTGATGTTAGACGTTCATGGTGCGGTCCCCGAAATTGTTATTGCTTACCGTGAAAAATATATTTAATGATTAATTCATGTGCTTAAATTTGCAAACAGGTAATTATTCTTTATTTAAATAAATAAAATATACTCATGATTTTTTTAATTGGCATAGAAGCCCAGGCTTTTCTTCATTTGATTTTAGTCGTCCGTGATTATTATATTTTTATCAAGTGTGTATAATGAATTGGAGTAAAATGGTAATTTGATTATACAATTTTTCATGCAGTTTTTAATTAATTTTATTGTATATAAATATTACGTTTTATGTTAATGTTTATAATTAAAAGAGTTCGCGGTGCAGTTTAGAATCAAAGAGCCTAGCACCGAGACCTAGGGATATGTTTTTTTTTTATGATTTCGTAAGCTAAGTGTGTTTTATTATAATCATAATACTAGTGGGTAATACAAAAATGGTCTCAAAGTGGGGCAAACATACGTAAGACGAGGCAGTATGGTCGATAGACTACATACAGCCTATCCTCTGGACGGATTAAAAAAATTAAAGCGGGCAAGAATTAAATTAAAAAAATAAAAAAAAAATAATTTAATTTAATTTTAATTTTATTTTATGTTGATTCTCTATTGTTTGAAAATAAATATTTTAATACTTATTAGTTATATACAATCGCATGTAGTCTTCACCTTTAATTACAATGGCATTAAGTTAATCTATCAATATTTTTAAATTTCATTCATGTATTGGTGCACATTGGTTGGTGATCAATAAAAAAAAAAAAAGATTACGTTTTTTATACATAGCGCCCTATCGCTGACTTTTCGAAGGTATGTGTGTATTTATTTAATCAGGTTCCCAGGTACCTACATCAGGTAACATGAATAAAAACATAACAAATAGAATGACCACATGTTTACATTTATTACAGATGTAAACATTATTATAACATTAATGAAAAAAAACTTAATGTTACTGCAATACGTAAAATTGACGGCAACTTAAAATAAGAAAGCCAATATCATTTCACTTTAATCTTTGGTAAACAAATTGTAACGATAACAACTAAATAAAACAGAAACAGTCTGATGTTAACCTGAGGAATCGGTTGAACGGTTTACCAGTAGCGAAGGGTAATTAAAAAGGAACTCGAGGCAAAAACCTATTTTATTATTAACATATACCAATTTAACAGAAAACTAAAGCAAACGTTAATAAACCTAAAGGGGAAGCTGGGAGGAATAGGGACGTATCGTTTCACTACTGCGGTTTACATAACTCGAAATTTATATTATTTAAGTATCAAGTATAATTGGCCAAAACAACGAAAGAGAACAACATACGTAAGGGTACAAGGAAACAAATCAGGAAAATCTGACAAAAATGTGTTTGAAATGTGATGTCGCTCCAGCTTGCTGAAGCCAGGTTTTCTAAATATCCAACGAAATTTTGTAGGGCAGGAATGAAGAAGTACTGCAACATATCCATGTATCATAGGAATTTAGATTACTGTGTTTTTTCCGACCTCCACAAAAAGTACCGAGCCAATGATACCGCTCTGCTAGAGCAGCCCAAACCGATACATTAGGAGAATGCAACGGTTACTCGTAATTAATCTTGGGATTTCAATTAAATCGTGTAAAAGAGTCGCTTCGAAACTTCCGTCGAAATAATGTTGCAGAATTATTATTTTTAAATATTCGCATACGCAGGGCGCGTGTCCCTCTTCTGTAAAACACTCCATAGTTGACAAACCAAAAACTGCTATCATTTGACACCACCCCAGAAACGACGAGAGGAATCACGTCCTTTTTGAGCAATAAATAAAAGATTATTTTTGGAACATTTTCTACTTAATAACACTTAATGTTCTATCACATTAATAGTTATTATTTTAAACGTGTTTATTTGCGGTCGAGACAATTATTAACAACACTGATGGTAAGCTATTTAAACTTAATTAGGTAGCACCTACTTATAATAACATAATAATTTACAATGTATTGCTGTAATTATAATAATAAAAGGAAGTTAGCGGTTTTAGTCGGCAAGGATAAATTGACTACTACTGGTAAATAGATGCTGATTAAATTTATATGTATGTATACTATTATATAAAGCTAAAGGGTTTTTTTGTTTATACGCGCTAATCTCAGGAAATATCAGTTCCAATCGAAAAATTATTTTAGTGTCGGATAGCCCATTTATCGAGGATGGTTATAGGATATATATTATCACGCTATGACCAATGGGAGCCGAGCAGTAATGAAAAATTTTGCAAAAACGGGGAAAATGTATTGTTCTTGAGAGCTTCCGTTGTGCGCGCTGAGTAAAAGTACGAGAACTGAGTAACGTATAAAAATAATTGTAACAAAAAATTAGACCGCCTTCAAAAACCACACCAAACCATAAAATAATTTCACATAACAGGTATATACCGGATACCAATTTTAGAGTCGGTGCTTAATTAAAAATATTAGGACCCTACATTAAAACGGGTGGCAAACTCAGACCACTTTTTCCAAATTCTCAGAGGCTAGAGACTGCATACTAGATAGTAGTTAAATATGTTTTTAGCATTTCCGAGTCGCATGACGCATCGATTATTTGTAAAAGAATGAATCCTACGTGAGCAGCGACGCGACGGTATGAATGCAATGTCTTGAAAATACCTACCTATTTTTTTGTGGGTTCCACCGGTCTTACGGCCCAATGTCAACACTCGGGAGAAAAGCATCGTCCGGGCGAGCATTGTACTGAGTCCCTAACCCGTGTATGACCTTTTCCATCCAAAACACGTCGCGCCGTAGCCTTCTTCGTCGCATATGGGACGACCCCGAGGTATCTTGTTGCACTGAAATAGCTGCGCGCTAAAATTGATCATCAAATTACCTTGTATGTCCTACACATAGATAAATGACTTTATTTACTCATTGCTCCTACATGACGCAAAACGCAGCTCCTCGTCTTGTTACGCTCGTCGATTGCGTCGGACACTCCCGATTCTAGAGTGCGTCTATAACATTAATTCCCAAAGAGAGACTTGACCGGGATCTACGTTCGCGTGACAAAACATTAGGGTCAACAATTCGTAAGCGGGGGTCCACGAAAAATTATCTGTTTTGACAGTAAATTAGTAAAATGTTGGTTTTACTTTGCCTATTAACGTAGGTAGATAATGTTGATAAAGCTCATAAAGCACGGTGACCCCAACACAACTGTCCTCCCGTTGGCTTAGCGGTAGTGGTAATACACTTTATCCGTGAAACCACAAAAAAGGTCCACCGAAACCGGCAAAATTTTAAAAGGGGTCTACGAAAAAAAACCGTTTGGCAATTGGTCTATATTCTAAGTATGTTCTGAAAAAAACGTGTTTCTTTTTGTTACAGAATGATACTGGAAACATTATCGCTCCTTGAGGTCAAGGTGCTACTGCCGCTTTTGGAGTTATTCTCTGTAGCTATCGTATCTCTATCCTCGTGGAAATACGGCGCTCCCTTATACCCACAACACGCCACAGTCAATGGTATAACCTTCATTGTCTGATATGTTTTGCATTAAACCAGTAAATGAGCGGTTACATAACTTCTTTTGAATTCATCATAAATTACTTATAATAAAAAATCTTCTATACTTTACTTATAATAAATCTGTAGAGAGGTCAATTCTGTACATGAAATATATTTCCAAAATAACTATCAGGGGGTGATTAGGGATCGATACTGATGCCAAAAATGCAATTAGTAAAGTTTTTGTCTGTCTGTCTGTCTGTCTGTATAACCGTTATAGAAACAAAAACTACTCGACGGATTTTAACGAAACTTGGTACAATTATTTGTCATACTCCTGTGCTGGTTAAAGTATACTTTTCATCACGCTTCAATTACTAGGAGCAGAGCAGTGAAGGGAATGTTGGGAAAACGGGAGGAGTTACTCCATTTTTTAAGCTTCCGTCGCGTGTGCAACCTTAATGGTTAAAGCTACACAGAAATCATGTATCACGGAAATGTTCGCCTTAAAATTATATAAAAAATATCCCACGACAGCATATGTCTATCTTTTATGATTGACTCACAATAACACGTGTAGCTCCCGATAGCATAGCAGTTCGAAGCTTTCTCATTATATTTATCTACTCTTACGTTTATAACACTCTCAGTCAGCCCCGGATCTAGGGGCCCGTGCCCCGGGCGGCGAATTTAGAGGGCGGGAAATTCAAACTTGGCAGACGAATACACATCTCATATTTAACGCAACTTTGACTACTGCGACATCTATACTCTATACTATTATATAAAGCTGAAGAGTTTGTTTGTTTGTTTGAACGCTCTAATCTCAGGAACTACTGGTTCAAACTGAAAAATTCTTTTTGTGTTGGATAGCCCTTTGTTTGTGGAGTGCTATAGGCTATATATCATCACGCTACACCCAATAGGAGCGGAGCAGAAATGGCTAATCTCAGGAACTACCGGTTCGAACTGAAAAATTATTTTTGTGTTGGATAGCCCTTTGTTCGTAGCGTGCTATAGGTTATATGTCATCACGCTATACCCAATAGGAGCGGAGCAGTAATGGCTAATCTCAGGAACTGCCGGTTCGAACTGAAAAAATCTTTTTGTGTTGGATAGTCCTTTGTTTGTGGAGTGCTATATATCATCACGCTATACCCAATAGGAGCGGTTCAGTAATGGCTAATCTCAGGAACTATCGGTTCGAACTGAAAAAATATTTTTATGTTGGATAGCCCTTTGTTCCTGGAGTGCTATAGGCTATATATCATTACGCTATGACCAATAGGAGCAGAGCAGTAACAGTTTCAACATGTTGCAAAAACGGGGAAAATATATTATTTTTGAGAGCTTCTGTTGCGTGCGCTGCGTAAACGGTTAAAGTTATGCATCAATGATGTATGACGGGATTGTTCCTCTTAAAAAGTTATACAAAAATTTATTATAAAACAAAGTCCCCCGCTGAATTTGTCTGCCTGAACGTGTTAAACTGAAAAACTACCCAACGTATTAGGATAAAATTTGGTATGGAGACAGTTTGAGACCCTGGGAAGAACACAGGCTTCCGGGAAAATATATAGCGTGACTTTTATAACGGAAAACTTTATAACGCGGGCGGAGCCGCGGGCAAAAGCTAGACCAGTATATAACACACATAAATTATTTCCCGCGGAGCGCGAAATGATGATGATGATGACAAAAGTAAAAATATGGGTGGTTAGGGGCGGCATTATCCAGATTTTGCCCCGCCTTCAAAAAATTCAAGATCCGGGGCTGCTCTCAGTCATTCCTAATTAAAAAAGTTAACATTATTAAATATTCCATAAAAAAGAATCATAGAAATCGGTATAGAAACACCAAAGTTATACATGAAATACGCTAATAATAAGCCATCACGCGTGAATACTGAATCATGCTATATGCTTCCTTCGATTTCACCAGGATCCCATCATTAGACCCTGACCGGACAATCGGACCACCTGCATACCACCATACATTAAAAAACATCCCGACAAATTGAGCACCTCCTCCATTTTTGAAGTCCGAAATCCACGCGGGCGAAGCTGCGGGCGGAAGCTAGTGTTGAATAAATTTTTTTTATTTTAATTCTATAATTATACTTTACATATAATTTATTATAACTTGAGACATCCAGAGATTTCTTGCCCGTTCTTCTCTGGTGATAATTGCTTTCCGAACTGGTGGTAGAGTTAATATTGATGGAATCTAAATAATGTATAACATTTTACAGATTCAAATAAATAATTTCATTTCATGTTAGTAGATATCTCTATTCAAAACACTACATCATGTTAGTTCCTGGCATAATTTATTTTTTATTTACTAAATAAGGTACCCCAATAGTATCTATCTATCTATGTAATCAGCCCGTTTCCACCTACTGCTGAGTATAGGGCTCTTCTTTGTCACGCCACTCTTATCTATCTTGTGCGAATCTTAGCTACTGCTTCATACATATCATAAAGTCTAGAAAACAATTTAAATAAACAATTGGCTGATATGCACGCCTCTTACAGGTATATCAGCCCGTGCTAAGTAAAGTAGATATACATCATTTTTTTAGGTTTAACATAACTTATTATAATTTCAATAGTTCTTAATATATTCACGATAAGAAAAAATAGTAGCAGCAATATTCTAAAAATAAAAATCTCAGATCTCCATTGTTATGAAAAATAGTCTCAACTCTGTGTGACTTTACTATATGAAATGAATAAACTGATTTCCTCGAGTTGATTAGCGCCATTTTAGAATAAGACATACAAAATGTTTTATAAAAGATTGTAAAGAAAAATCTTTGATTAAATTGCAACACATCTATACCTACTATCACGAGATATGTATAAAGCTGAAAAATTTGTTTGTTTAAACGCGCTAATCTCAGGACTTACCGGTTCGAATTGAAGCATTATTTTAGCGTTGAATAGTCCATCTATCGAGGAAGGCTATAGGCTATATAACATCACGCTATGACCAAAAGGCGCGGAGCATCGATGAAAAATGTTTTAAAAACGGGGCAATTTATACTTTTTGATTGCTTCCGTTGCATGCGCTGAGTAAACGGATAACGTTACGCAATAAATGTGTATAATGGAATTCTTCCTCTTAAATTTAAAAATATATTTTATAACAAAGTCCCTCTCAATAAACTCAAAAACTGTGCGACGGATTTCAATGAAATTAGATATGACGATAGTTTCAGATCCCGGGAAGTAGGTACATAAGCTACTCTCTATCCCGGAAAAATATATAGCGAGATTTTTATCTCGTATAACTTTATCCCAGAAAAACTATTTCACGGGAGCGAAGCCACTAGCACAAGCTAGGTTAATAATAACAGAACTTACAAAAAAATATAATTTGTTTTTGCATTACTTTTTGTCCGTTTTGGAAACATGTAGTGGGCATTTATTAGACGCTACCTGAGTTCAGTTAAATCTTATGAAAATTCATATCCTTACATATTATAAAGCAAAGTCCCCGCAGCATCTATCTGTCTGACCGTGATAAACTCAAAAACTACTGAACGGATTTCAATATCTTTTAATATGGAGATAGTTTTAAACCTGAGAAGGACAAAGGGTACTGTTATCCCAGGAAAATACAAACAACATTTTTATTTCGGAAAACTTTTCCACAGGTGCGAAGTCACGAGTAAAATTTAATTATTTAATAACAAAGAGAGGAAATCATTAAATTTAGCTACCTACTATGTATACTTCAATGTCGATTAGGTAAAATATGTTTTAGCAATAATAAAAACCGCACCTTCGCATTATGAAGGAAGATATTTACATAGATTATTATTTTTTAGCATTACTTAAGTATATAAAATATATAATATCAGCCCTGTATTATATACTTGCCCACTGCTGAGCACGGGCCTCCTCTACTACTGAGAGGGAGGGAATATATTTTTAAAATATAAAATATATTTTTAAATTATTTAATAATATATTATATTTTATTATGACTGCTATAAATTTATCTTATTTTACTTATTAATTGACAATTCCTGAACATTCCTATACCTGCAAAGTATTTCTAAACATTCTACAATAATATTAGAGTTTAAACATAATTTATTTTCCGAACGTGCATTAAAACAAAATCCTTCATCTGTGGACGAACATATTCTTAATTAACGGATGATTTTTGGATAATGTTAGCATAAGTAATAATGACTACCTATGTGGTTTCATTTATTACAATGTCAAAATGGCTTCATATTTTTTAAGATGTTAGTAAACAAAACTGTTTTTCGTTACCTGAGTTTAACGACCTCTGACATTGTACATCAACACCGAGCCCTTGTTACTTAAGACTAACGCTACGCAGCTTACAATACACCACCTACAAATTAAAATGACGAGTTTTACGAAGGATGGGTTTGTTTGCTTACTGCGAGAAACAACTAGCCAAGGCAACCGGATCGAATCTTCGACATTCAACGCGCTTGAAAAAATTTGGCGATACACTAATTCTAACTGCTTCTATCCACAAGCAAACGGTCAAGACATCGGTGTCGAAGGGTCCGCATAACCCGAGTCCAATCGGCTTCTCTTTCATAATTCATATAAAATCTAATCATCATTAGAACGATTCGAAGATCGCAATTATGCATATTATTAGTACTTGTATATTGTGTTTCGGAAAATGTCACCGTTCGCCACTGCAAAGCATCACCTATGACTCTTTTATTTATTATCGTTCTTTATGATAATTTGTTGTTTCGTAGATGGGCAGAGTTTCGACTTCGTGATCGTCGGCGCGGGCTCCGCTGGCTGCGTGGTTGCTAACAGACTCACAGAAATCTCCAACTGGACCGTTCTGCTAGTTGAAGCGGGCGATGATCCACCCAGCATAGCTTACGTCAGTATATTTTTTTTCTTTTACGGCCACAGCAAGGGACTCTACTTCACCTGATGGTGAAGGGTGTCCAAATCTATCAAGAAATGATTATATCTCTTTGCCCGATAAAATGCCAGCTTTTTGGTATAGCTAAAAAATATTAGTTAATTTAAAATTACTTATCTAAAAACTGATAGACAAACGAGGCAGGAGTTACTAAAGATTTATGGGGAAAACTCGTGTTAAGTCTTAAATTAATTCCGTCACAATAATAGATATTGTGTAAATACTGCGTATTATATCAATGTGTGTAACCAATTTATTTGTCATGGTGTAATAATGCATAACCCACAGCTAATATTGCACACAGGGAATTCCAGGATAAGCATATTCTCCGTTCATGTCTGGGGCAAATATTCAAGAGGTTTAAATAAATATTTACGTGTACCTAGGGCCGGATTAACCCTAAGTCAAATTAGACAACAACCTAGGGCCCGGCAGCGGCCAGGAGCCCTTAATCCCGAGGAAAAAAATGAAAATTAAATTTAATGATTTGTTATTAATAAAACTGTTAGTCGATGACAATATTATTGCCTTAGTAGTCTTTTACATTCTATTTCTGTACGTTTTGGAATGCATTTACTTATTAATTAATCATCATTTATGTTTTGACTAATCTGAGAACGGCACCGCAGGATCTGGTTTTTTAACGCAATGTATTCCAAAAGTCATGTTCTGTTTTCAAACTTATCGATAAGTAATCTTTTCCCAATTAAAATACAAAGCTTAAAGTGGATAACAGAATAGATAAGTAATTGAATATAATTACCATTCAATTAAATATGTATAGAAAAATATATCGTTATAACTATCATCTTTATTAATTCTTCAATACAGTCCATTTTACTGCTTCCATGTCGCCCTTTGCTACCAGATTCTTTAAAACATCAAAATAATAACTACTTCATGAATTGTGCATTTAAGACAATATTACTTACTTATCCTCGGCATTGTAAAAGAAGGCAAATACAAATAATTTAACGAATACGAAAACAAAATAAAAAGAGACGCATACCAGAAAAACCCAACAATAAGCAATAAAATATAATAATAACAAAAACATAATGCCTTAATTATTATTAGTTTTTTGACATGTCCTACGTTTGTTAGCGTGACAAGGGTCAGCTAATACTAACACACTGGACTTTTTGTGAGCGCTTCAGTCACTCGCAACCCTTGAAAATTAGCGTTACTGCTGAGGTCCACCCATTAGCGGGTTACAAATCTCTCAGGACGGTCACCGGGAGATTATGAGACACAGCAATTAGGGATGAGCACCCCAAAAAATCTACCCGTTACCGCTTTCCTTGGCACGCGGGCCGGAACTATTAGAAGATTCGGGGGGATGAGGAACGCGGTGAGATCCTCGGCGGCGAGGACGGTGTCACACACCACTCCGTGATATTGACCACTTATCATCTCCATTACTCATTCATTTAAATACCTGTAAAACTCTACGTATTACTATTAATTCCTCTATTAGAAGTAAATAATGTTGTGTATTTTTAACTTTTCCATCTCTCTCCAGAGCCCTGGTGCCTCAGTGCTGACATCAACGTACTTGCCAGACTGGGACTATTACACCGTCGACGATGGCTTTTCTAGCCAAGCACGAAAGACAAAAAACATTCGGATGAACAGAGGCAAAATGCTTGGAGGCAGTAGCTCACTAAACTACATGTTTTATGTGAGAGGGAACAGGTTTGATTACGAGAGCTGGGCGGCTGCAGGTAATGAAGAATGGGATTGGGATACGGCCACTAAATATTTCATAAAGAGTGAAAGATTAAACGATTTTGGAATCTTAAACAGTAAGTCGGCTTCACTCCACAATACTAAAGGATACCTCGGGGTTACCAGACCTCTGTGGGAAGCTGAGACAGCAGTCTTTTACGATGCTTTTAAAGAACAAGGTTATAACATTCTAGTAGATACTAATGGACATCAACAACTTGGATATTCTGCTCCAACCTACACGATTGACCAAGGATTCCGTCAGAGTACAGCATTGGCCTTCTTAGCTCCAATTAAGGATAGAAAAAATCTACATATCCTAAAAAATACTGTAGCGAGAAAGGTTATCTTCGATAATAAAAGGGCAGTGGGTGTTGAACTTAAAACTCCTGATGGAATAACAAATGTCATTGCTAGAAAGGAAGTAATTCTGTCTGCAGGAGCAATAAACAGTCCACAGATTTTAATGCTATCTGGTGTGGGTCCAAAAGAGCATTTGCAAGAAATGAATATCGACGTTGTGGCCGACTCGCCAAATGTAGGAGAAAATCTCCAAGATCACATCCTAATTCCTATTTTGATGACAGGAGACGAGAGTATTTCGTCTATTGCAAATAATCTGAACACCATATACCATTTCGATAAATTTCCTGTGCCGGCTATGGTGGGATTTGCCGCTATAAATAAATCCCAAACATACCCCGACTACCAGGTTACGACAGTACCTTTACCGACAGCTTCTATCCTGCCTACAATAATGTGTTCTCAGATCTTCATGTTGGACGATGGAATTTGTACCGAGATGGCAACAGCTGGTACAACCAGAGAGACCTTATTCACTCTTCTAACATACTTACACCCTGAGTCAAGAGGCAAGATTAAACTGAAGAGTTCAAATCCTGACGATAACCCTCTGATACACACCGGCTATTATTCCAAAGAGAGTGATTTGGATAAATTTGCAAAATGCGTTGAAGACTTCATTACTGTGACCAATACTTCGTACTTTAGAAGCGTCAATTCTGAAGTAGTCGATTTGGGAGTTAGGCAATGCGATAATTTTGTGTTTGGAAGCCATGGTTACTGGATGTGCTATGTATTGAACGTAGCTGGTACCCAGTATCACCCAGTAGGCACTTGCGCTATGGGCCTAGAAGGGGTAGTGGATGCAAGATTAAAAGTTAGGGGGGTGAGTAACTTAAGGGTGGTGGATGCGAGTGTAATGCCTAGTATTACAAGTGGCAATATAAACGCCCCTGTTATAATGATAGCGGAAAAGGCATCAGACATGATCAAAGTTGATAACGGAGTACTTAAAAGTTGATTGCAACTGTAACAATAATTTTATGTTGTAGTCATTTTCTTATAATAATTTATTATTTATTAACCATTACCTTTTTTGACGGTAAATGACTTCTATCTTAATATGGTGTCAGGAGTATGTTGCTTTATGTTTATATATTTTGGTATAGATATATAACTAATATAGTACAAAAACAACTACAATAGTGTACAAAGAATAACTTTATTTTTGGACATAGAATTCGTACAATTTATTCTTCTAAGAAATATTTAAATGCTGATATTGCCCGAAACGCCGGCGTGACGTCACGTACAGCGCGCGCGCGCATCTTTACTACTAGCTGACATAACGTGACACGTATATAAGTGGATATCAATATAGATCTTCATTGACAGGCCGACGTGTATTTTCAACCAATTCGTTACCAGAGTTACAAACAAATATATTTTTAACGATATCTTAATAAAAACTGGTGCACAGCAGTGAAGCATTAAAATCAATATTCAATATTTGAGGGGAGATTAAAAATAAACATCAATGATTAAACTAACAGTGTTCATACATGAGCAAATTGATGTTTATTATATACCAATAGAATTTATAAATATTTTTATACAAATTAGAAATTCGTTAACACGCGGATTGCGGTGCAAAACAATGCATCAAACATGATAAACCACTGTTGTGGCTTACCGAATTTTTTGCGCTCTTAAACTCATAGCAAAACCGAAAGCTAGTCTAACTTTACACGCCTAGGGTGTAAAAATAAGCGCTACATGTGTGTGGCGGAAAACACAACTGCTATGTCATGGAAATTTCGCGTCAGCTACACAAATCACACCGTATGTGACACTGCGCTACTGTAGCGCCCATTTTTACACACGTGACGTGTGCGCCCGCATCTTTGTAATTTTTAAACACGTCTGAATAAGTCACTTAAAATACTAGTGTAATTGTTGATACCTGCATTTTGCAACACCCGTATAAAACTTAGTTGATCACCTCTCGAAATCCATAATATGCCGATTAACTGCCAGATTTTCCCGTGTTTAAATAAAATACACAGTAAAATGATATTTTTGATCTTATATTTCGGTTATTGTCAAAATAATGCAATACTCATTCTGGTATGTAAACCATTGAAATGAAGTATATTTTTTCTTATAAAAGCCCATTTCGTACCACGTCGGCCTTTCAATGAGTAATACAAAAAAAATACAGAGCTGTGGAATGCAGTCTTCAGGTAAATAATATATTGTAATTACAATATTTATATCGAAAGTCTAAAATGATACATAAAGTAGAAATTCTGTAAATTTACAAAGGTATATTTAGAGAAATGCATAACACAATGATTGCCCCCCTTCAAACACGTGTCGTGATGTAATCGTATCGTTCGCATATATTTTTTTGAACTACGGGATTGTCGAATAAAAACTACGACAAGCGATACTTCTAAAACGATGTCGTATAAGGATATTTAGAGAAATGTATGTATGGGTTTGTAACGTACAGCCATCGAAATATACTACTTTTGGAGTCAATTCATATCAGCGGAGAGTAGAGACAACGAATCATCAATATATAATTTCATATAGTGAACTCAACCTTATCACCACAATATAACGTGCATATTATTTTTATTCTGATAAAAAAGAGTCTCGCGAATTCGGACACATTCTAGAAAATACACGCGAATTCGTGAGACGAGAAATTATTATGGCTGATATAAGTTGACCCTTACAATACGTTTCTATCACGACTCGTGTACGAAGCTTCTTAGACAGGCTACGAGCTGTTAGCACGTTACAGTGCGTGCTTGTATTTTTTTTTCAACTGAATGACGTAACGAGCAAATGGGTCTCATGATGTCAAGCGAATACTTAATAAACAGTAGCAAAACATTAAATTACAAATCGCGTGAAACGCTCCTGCGCTTATTTCTCCAATACCCACAAATATAACTGATTGTTGTCTGAAATTCGCAAAGGTGATGTATGCTTAGAATATCACAAAAACACACGATACGACTATGTGTCGTTTTTTGGGATTGGTTGAGACTAAACATGTACCTGAAGATCTTTAGATCAATCACAAACATCAAAATTAAACATCGCTTTACAAGTCGCGTTTTTTGAGACATTCTAAGGGAATGTTCCAGTTTGAACATTGTATCCACTATACTTCAGACTAACAATGTTCTAAGGTAACGAGCGCGGTGCAATGCCACGCAACACTTTGTAATTCAATAATTTTGAACATTAAGTCTTTTTAAGACAGGGTAACATGCTCAAATCACGCTGTGTGAAAATAAACGCATCTTCAACGTTTGCCTGAAAACTGCATTACAGTTACATTGAAAAATGTGCCGAAAAGAAGCTATACATACCCGTAAACTGTTTTATGTCTATAATACAACAAAATTACCATCTACTTATAAATTAATCCCATTTTCTGCATATCCATACAACCTATAGACTACATGGAAATGTTAACTTATCATAAACGTGAACAGTAGACAAAATATAACAATTAGTCAGTCTTCAAAGACGTCTGAAGTTCCTTTCACATCAGATGATTTAAAATTTTACAAACATACAATCACTACTAACAGGCCATGCTTGGTGAGATTTTTTGCCATGGGTCATATTTGACCCATAAATTTGCGGGTCATATTTGACCCATAAATTTGCGGGTCATATTTGACCCATAAATTTGCGGGTCATATTTGACCCATAAATTTGCGGGTCATATTTGACCCATAAATTTGCGTGTCATATTTGAGCCATCAATTTGCGGGTCATATTTGACCCTTAAATTTGCGGGTCATATTTGAGCCACCATCTCGCGACACCATTCATTAATATGGAAATATATCTAAGACTAATTTAGTCTGCAATTTAAATGCCTATACTAATGTAATAAATTATTTTCCTTTTACAAGTATTTTGTGGGGCAAATATTACCCACTTCGCAAGGTTTTGGGTAAGCCGAGTACAAATTAATGTTAACATTCAAAAAACTATTCCAGTAATAATGAGCAACGTTAAGGACATACATCTATAACATTTAACTTTGCTAGCTTATTTTTTCTGCTATTTCATACATCGATGGGTTATATTTAAAATGGTTCAAGTGTCAATTATCTATTACATATTTGTCAGTAAATACTACAAATAGCAAAAGAAAGCGTTTTGGCACCTGCACCAATGTATGAGAGCCCGTCAATTTGAGGGTTTGAATTTGAACCTTAGCACAGTACATATTACATATATACAAATAGTAAAATAGCTCGTGTTACATTAGTCAACAGTTTACAATACGGACAATGAACGATCCGTCCACTACGCCTTACGCCTTTATGAAGTAAACTCCAGTGGTGAAGGGTACATATAACCAGATTCCTACCGGCTTCCTTTTAGGTAGAATCTAATTATCAGAACGATTTACAGACCGCATTTATGCATATCTACATGTTGTACCCGGTTCCCTTTCGCCACTGAGGAACTCGCAAGCTAGAATCTCTTATCATCAATATTCTACCGTGTCAGTAAAGAAGCGAAATTAAAATGGAACGATGCGACGTTCTATTTTATAATCGCCTAATATTCATTTACACTTACTAGATTATAAGGCGTTTAAAAACAATTACATATACATTACATACAAGAAGTATATATATCTTAGATAAAAGTGTACAACAATAACCATATAAAAAGATTCAAATTTACATAGGTACCGGTAGATTTTGTTACACTCAGGTTAGTTCCACTTAGTTTTTTATAATTTTCAATATTAAGTGCCTTATTTTTTACACATATTCACAATATATACAGCACAGATATTGCACCTATGGAACATTAATACTATGTACAAAGCCGAATGAAAGGAACTTCATAGTTAAACAGAAAGATGTTTTTTTTTTCACCTAAATTGGTACAATTTTGTACAAATTGTGGACTAGAGACTCGTGTACGGTTATGGAGAAAATATAAAATAGGGTATTTAGAAATTTACAGAATTGAGGATGAAAATAAACATTGGGGAAGCCACTTGTTTAGGGAGGAGAAATACAAGTTCACTAGCAGCCTCTAGTAACTCTCAAACGAAGACATCTCTATAGAAAATATTTCTAACTAATCAGAATTCATATGCACACAACATACCACGACGTATCATACATTTGTACCTACGCTACGCTTTGCCTACATAATCATTTAAAGTTCACTATAACCAATAAATATAATACGAAAGCGGCGAACCACATTGCATTGCTAGCCCAGCGCCCCTAGAATGCGGCATAAGAAACACGAAACGAATATGCGTCTCGTTTGGTTGTGACGACTGTTATTGGTCAGAAACCCATGTGAGAGTCATATTCTCGACCAACCACGATCTGACAGACATTCGTGTCGTGTTTCACGACATTTTAAGGAGGCTGGTTTATTGCACTGACCAATCATTACGAACATATTAAATCACATAACCAGAATGAATGTAAAATGAAACACTACTCATTTTCATAAACAAACCTAATAGTATTGGTACTAACTAGATGTAGTAGATAAACTCTTGTAGACCCACCAGATTCTACAACAGTTTAACAGGTAATAGTTATGTGGTCGTGTCGTCTGCCCTTGGCATATTTTTATAATTGTCCACAATTGCACTGTTTCAAACATCCATACTTGAAGTTAAAGCTAATAATACCGTTTAATTTGTTCTATAATTTAAGATAATAGTATTGCACGCAATAAACTTCCGCACTGGTTGATACTATTTGTGTTTCACAACCATTCATTTGATATTCAAAAGACGCCTTTAATGACTTATTGTTGAATTTTGTGGTAAGTTAGCCATAAGATCTGTAAAGAATCATCAAACCATTTATATTTTTACAGAATATACCTAAATGTAAATAAATCATTGTTACAATATTTCGCAAACAGGATGTATATTAAATTTAAATCAGCTTTAATTCACTTATATTTGAAATCGTTATTATAAATTGCATTTTTCTACAGGGTCATTATTCCATAGCGATAATTAATGAAACCACGTCGTTATCACCGCTGCTAACATGACGCTAAAAATCATCAATGAATAACGAATATTTTTGTCAAAAAGCGGCCAGTTTTAGTTTCCGATTCATTTATCACTATGTAGTTTAGTGCGAATAAAGCGTGTGCATTAGTGTCTGTCATTTTAAGTGTGATGTTGTCGCTGTGTCAATTTTTTTATAGAGTAGTAATAGTGGCATTAGCGCGCGTAAAATTAAAATTAGCTTTTATTAATATTTATTCCGTTCGATATTAATACTATTTTTTATTTTTACATCTATGATTAAAGTAAATAATAAGTGTTATTTTCAAGAAGACGAGTCGGGTTTCATTTAGTTATGCAATGTCAAAATGACCCAGTGGAAAATTGTATTTAGACAAAAATCTCTCCATTACCTTTTTTAAATTTTAAACAAATTATTAAAAAGAAATTTATTTAACTTTGTTCTTTGTTTCATTCATATTTAACTTTCGCAAAGCGTGCTTTCAATCACAAAATAAAAGCTTTGCTAAATATCGTTTAATATCCCGTAATATTGGATTAATTAGCATTATTGTTAGCAAACAAAGTCTCTCTTATTATTTCACAATTTAAATATAGTTGCGAATTAATATCAATAAATAACGACGTAGCATGCTTTCATCTCATTAAATACACGAAAGCGAAATAATTCCGAACTAACTGCTAACCGCTAATACTGTCGCTGCGAATTTTTAATCAATATATTGTGTGTGAGCGAAATAGAAAGGAGTTAATATAGTATATGAGCGATATAGAAAGGTTGAAAAATAACAATAATTAAGAGTTTTGTGTGTTCCGCATGCTAAGATTCACATCATTAATTTATTGTGTTATATTAGCAATTTTAAATTGAAATAAATTTATTTAAACTTGAACAATGTTATTATTACTTAGATTCCGTCAATATTAACTCTACCACTAGATCGGAAAGCAGTTCTCACCAGAGAAGTACGGGCAAGAAATCTAAAATAATCTACAATTCATGACACAGAAAAAAAATTGTTGTTTAGACCAGTTCATTCATTCATTCGCTCATTCACTCATTCATTCATTCATATATTAATTAGCACGATTGTTCAGAAAGAAATTAAATAAAAATAGCAGTAAGTGACCCTAACTACAAGTCCCCATGCCTTCAATGTTCCCAGTATCTCCCCTCCTCCCATGGCTCCACCGAATAATAAATAAATGCTAAACAACCGATATGAAGTATCTCCATGACAGTACGGCCGAGTGATCACTTACGCATCGGCGAAGGTGTTCTTGCACACGTCGAGCAGGTCGGTGAGTTGCGCGAATTTCGTGTACGCCTCCTGCAGCATGTTCCTGTGGACGATTCATATCTTATCTTTTAGTTTAAGATCTTTCATTTTACTTTTTCTTCTTTTATTTCCTCATAAAGTATTACATAAATTCACTTACTGAGAAAAATATTTATAAAATAAAATCATGGTTAATTACGAGAGTACAGAATTTAAAAGAGTAATACAATAAATGAAGATTATGTATAGAAATGAGTGGGTAAATTAAAAAAATTTCGACGGCAAAGTTTCGATGTTAAATAGTAGTAACCTTAAAATCTTGAAATAGAAATCTTGCTAATATTATGAATGCAAAAGTCGACAATAATGTTTAGATGTTTGTTCGAAGTAAACACAGAAAACGCTAAACGGTTTTTGATGTAATTTGGCACACGGCGAGGCAACGTCCTAGATTAAAACATTGGCTACTTTTTATTTCGGTAATTGCTCGTGTGGGAAATATTTGTATTTTTTCGTCTTGTTTTATATTATATAATAGTTGGTGCTGGCGTAGTATAGATAGCGTTTTAGATCGCTAGTTTTGTTTTTTTTTTATTGCTTTGAATTCCGAGACGAGCTTGCCGTTCGCCTGATGGTAAGCAATACGACCACCCACAAACAGTAGAAACATCAACACCTTGAATTACAAAGTATTGTTTGGTATTCCACTGCGCTCGCCATCCGAAGACGCTATTAGTATTTACAATGGCTACAGTGTTCTTCAAACCGGAACACAACAGTGACTACACACTTCTGCTTGAAATAGACATTGCAGTGGTATCTATCCAGGCGGACTCTCACATAAGAGACCTACCATCAGTAAATGTATATGTTTAAATAAAGTGTACATACCTGCATTTAGTACAGAATACAGTGAGGTTGGTCCTGTTGACGACGGAGTTGTCCATCTGCACCGACGTGAGGCTCTCCTTGAGTGCCACCTCCAGCAGCGACATGGCCTCCTCCGAGCAAGGGTCTAATGGGTCTACGTTGAGAATGCTGAAAATATTGACCATAGATAGTTACTGTTTTTAAAACTGTTATATGGTAAAAAGGACAATATTCCGCTACTTAAAGAGTGATTGGACTTCTAAACTTATTCATAATTGACAAAATATTTAAAGAAATTATTTAAATGACAGAAATACTTTTTTTTTTTTCATGACGAATTTTGATTTTATTTAGACCATTTAAAACATTGATTCCCAAAGTGATTCATGTGGACCCCCAGCGGTCCACGGTAGACTTGAAGGGAATCTACGTTGGCGTGACCAAAAAGTGGGTGTCAACAATTAGTAAGTACGGGTCCCCGAAAATTTATCTAGTTTGATAGTAAAATAAAGGCTTGACTTCTATTATCAATGTAGGCAGTTAATATCGATAGAGGTCGTAAGAAGCACAGGGACCCCAACATAACTGTCCAGATGCTCCCCGAGATGGCTGGGCGGTGGTTGTAATACAATCTCTTGCGTAACGAAAAAATAAATCTACCAAAACCAATACCAGAACCAGCAAAATGCATTACAGGGGTGGCAGGGGATCTCGTAAAAAGCGTTATATAACATTTTTTTTTAATTTTAATACAATAACAAAGGTATTTTAACGACTTTCCGGTATTTTGCGTAAAATAATTGTGAATATTTAAAAAAAATGACACTTTAGAGTTACATAACTTTTGTCGGGGGCCGGGGGCGTACAGGAACACGTTACGGCGCGTTACATCGGGGGATGGGAGGCTCAAAAAATCTTCAAAAATTACATTACGTTATAAACGGCTCCTGATTCACGCAGGCAGTCTCGTTGTAGTATAGTTTGCTTTATATATGTATAAGAATAAATATTGTATTAATGAGGATAATCTGGCAGTCCGCAATAAATGATCGAATTTAATACACCCGTTTCATTGTGCTCCTTGCAACAATATATTACACCCGTCAAAAATGTTATTTATTATAACTTATGATATAAATTTTTAGAAATAAGTTATGTTCGTTTGATTAAATTACTTTTCGTTTTTATTTTTAAACGAATTAATTGATCTTTGATCCCATTTTCGCCATTTTGAATATTATTGTTGACAGTGACATTCTTGTTAAAAGGTAGCAAAGGGATTTTGATAAATAGACGACATTGTTTACATATCGAGATTCATCACAAAATATCGATATTGGCAAAAATGTTTATTATTTTTCATTTATCGATAATAAAATGGTTTACTTAATCTAAATGAAGTATACAATAGGTACATTATAAGTAACTTACGATTTAATGGCATTTGCCAGTCCAGCAATCTGCGCTTCAAACAACTGAAACTTGCTAGTGAGTACATCCATACTCTCCTCGCCGGGCATCTTATCCTCTATACTGTGCGGTATTCCCAAAAGTGTTGATAGTTTGGCGCTGAAACGCAAAAATGGAATTAAAATATTTTCCCGTAATGCACCTGGGCTACTATACATAATATAAAACTATGTTGGACAACTTGATATATTTTTTACATTAGACTATGATTAATTGCTATAAATAATTGTTACTTATTTGCTAGTCTTACACTAAAAATAACCTTACCGATATAATACTGTAATATAAGATCTGATTACTGACGCACTGTTAGGCACACGTCACTCCACTACTGAGGCGTTTATAAAATAAATTCACGGCCGCCACCTAAAGATGGTCTTGGTCTCTAAATTGAGAAACCTCCGGAAGTCCCAAGCAAGTACCAGCTCTCACTAATTACTGGCTTGATGTTGACGCAGGTCACCTTCACCAATAGGCGAGTCATCCCACAGGTCAACGAATAGTTGGTCGACCCAGGTGGGCGTTTTTTTGCACTCTAATCTCCCAAGCACTCAAGATAGCCAAGCCAGTGTAGATAGCGAGCTTTGGCTATAATGTTGGATTGTTCCAGCAGATCTTTTATCTCGATTACCAGTGTCCACTTACCAGTAACTGGATAGTATCCTCCAAACGCCTTCGAAGGCTTCGATAACAATCATCTCTGGATCCCTCACGTCACATTTCCTGGTGAGTTGTTCCACTGTTGTTTTAGCCAGTTCCAAGTACTCAGGTATGATTTGACACTTCCTGGCTATATCCACGCATAACTCCTTGAAGTTTGACACCTCCGATTGTGATATCGTGTTCTGATCTGTGGAGAAAATAAGTTTGAGCAATATTTTTGGGATTTTATCTAGATTTTGAAACAAAAATTACGCTGAAATACGTGACTGTAAAGTCCAAATATCAGTGGAGAATTAAGATAGAATTTAGGCTCTAGTAACTATACCTGGAGAATTAAAATAATATTCTTCAGAACTTTGATTGTTTCGAGATATTCTGCAAGAAATTTGTTAAATAAAATTATAAAAACAGTAGTAAGCTTAACCATTACCTTTTTTATCAATGGCCAGTAACGAAGCTCTCAAGTCTGTGATGAGATGCTCTATCCTGGGGAACACGTCGCTGAACACGGCCACCCAGTGTTTGAGCAAACATTGGAGCACGTCGGCCAACGTCCAAGGCGGCGCTTTGAACAGCACGTGCTGCCACAGATTGTTGTATTTTGCGCGCATTTCATTCTAAAATTATACACGTGTTTATTTTTATATGGTATACACACCACTGTTAAACTTTTCTTTTTTTTTTTCATGCTGGACTTAGCTATAAGTACAATAGGATTCAAGTAAGGGGCCATTCAAGTATTACGTAACGCACTTCGGAGGGGATGTAAAACGTTACGATGCATTACAGGCGCGGGGTTCGAACAACGCGTTATATAACATTGGATTTTTTATTTTTAAACAATAACAAAGGTTTTTGCGATGTTTCGGTACTTTGCGAAAATAGTTGTAATTTTAGAGTTACAAAACTTTTTGAAAGGTGCGGGGGCGAACAGGAAAACGTTACGGCGCGTTACATGGGAGGGTTGGGAGGTCAAAAATTTTCAAAAATTGCGTTACGTAATACTTGAACGGCCCCTAAGGTCAAATAATGATTATCATATCTCTTGATATTTGCCATATCCAATAGGTTTTGCTCGTTCTAAGTAGCACTACTCACTTCTAGTATGTTTGCTAGTAGTTGGTAAACGGCGCTTTCGCAATGTTTCAAACCCGTTATTAGATCAGGGTCTGTGGTTGACTGCGGTTTACTCTCCAATAAAGTCTTGAGCTCTCCAAGGCCTATGCTCTTTACATTATTAATACACGCCTTATTGCAAAGATTCTTGTCGTTTGTAAGCAGAATCTGAAATTTAATGAGGTTATTTTAAGTCTGATAGTATTTGAAAAAAGGGTAGTACTGCAAGCTACTGTTATTAATTACAATCACAATGCTAGTATACATTAAATATTCTGCATATTCTGCCCATATTAAACTAACGTACATTTGAACTAACATATTACTAGTGCCCCAAAAATAGAGTTTAACAAAAATGGGTCATTTTTGACCCCATATAAAATTATTTAATATTTTACCACAGATTTTCCCCTCTCAACCTGTTGCAAGCAGCAGTTGAGAATCTCGTCGTCTGGCAATTCGCACGGATAAATGTGAGAATTCGCATCCCTCAACGATTGGCCTGAAACATAAATAAAATACAAATGTTTATGAATCATGAAATGATTCTCGCTGATAGGAAATGTCAAATGATATTTAGTTTTTCATTTTTATATTTGTTTAACTTAATATGTTTATGTTATTATAGAGATTAATTTTCATAGTCGAATGGGTCAAATCTGACCCATGATAATGGGTTCTTTAAATAATAAAACTCGTATTAAATTGCAATATACTTTTGAATCATGCTCTACTAGCTATTCCCAGTAGAACAATAAATCAATTAATTACATAAACACATGGTTATATACAATTACATACCTTTAATCCTCTCATTCTCAGGTAAAGACTTATACAAGTAGTCCATGGCGGATTTGGCCCGTTTACATATAGCTCCGTTGCCATTGTTATTGTCTTTTAACCTGTCCAGCTCATTTATAACCCGCCATGGCACCAATAGAGTTGGTTGTTCGCTGTAGCCTGAAAAGTAAAATAAAAAAAGTAAATAGGCAATGAAACATGCACAAGGACTAAGGTATTATCCAACACCCCAGGCTAGAGCTTGTTATCAAAAGTAACGAGCAATCAACTAACAGCTTGTTTCAATAGAGGGGAAAAATCCATATGTTTTAATGACCTATGAAACTGTTTAGAGACAAAGTGGATGTAAAGCTTTATCCCTTTATTACTAATATAACCTTCTAATAACTTTTTCGTTATCGTTTCCGATTCCTGGCAAATCATGTAATAAAAACCCACAATTTTGTTCATGCCATTCTGGTATACACTGTTATTAAACCAAGAAGTCGATAACATTTTGACATAGTTTCTAATCTATCAATATTATTTTTTGCATCATAAACTAGAGAATACAATTACCACTAATAATCTTTGAGTACCTCTTCACTTGATAACTGGAAATTGTTATGTTTATTCATGAATTCAAGACAAACAAATAAACTGCTGAATATATTTAGGTGGAATTTAGCCCACAGATAGATCAAGTATTGGAATAACATTGCTACTCGATATTCTGACAATATGCACAGTAGGGCTTTATATTCTGGAAGACAAAACAGGTCTTTTAAGCTGCAGGTGCCGCAACTAAAATCTATGGTGCTTCTTACTAATATTACAATACAAAAGTATGTAATTCTTTTTTGATGCTAGGTTGTTAGAATCTTGTTAGAAGTATTTGCATAAACAGCTGATTTGCATGTAATATGGCACATGGATAAACCATTTCCTGGATTAACACATAGGCTACAATTGATCCTCGTATTATTTCTGTAATGTGAAAGGCTCGTCACGCGACCATGGCCGTGAACTACACTTAGTATTTTAACAGCTTACCTTTTATGTGCGAGTTGAGAACATTTTTGATGAAATCCAACTCGTGTATAAATATATTAGTATCCACAACAAGGACTACATTTTCATTATTATTCACACTCTCTTTTGTACAAATAACTGCAGGTACTGATGGTTTTATCTGTAAAGAATTTATAATAATTAAATTAAAAATTAAAAAATTTATATAAATTAAATGTTTGGGGATGTAGATATGGCGTGTAAAATGTCACAAAGATTTTCGTAGGTCAAGAATTAACAGATTATATGTATAGCGCAAATGGTTAAACTGAGGATGTAATGTAGAAAAACCAAGGGACATTAAAGCATTGAATGTATGTTATATAGATCATGAGATTTGGAACAATTTCAATTGGTTTTTTAAGGGACCATAAAACACATAATTCCTTTGAAGTTGCAAATAGCTATGGAAAAGATGACAAACAAATATCCAAATGTCCTTGAGCATTTCTTCCATACAGTTACAGATGCCGATATGAAAAAACATTCTAATAATTGGAACAAAAAATAAATTTTACATCTTTTTGAAAAATTAAAATGACTGTTCTCTTTTGAAAATGATGATGATGAAAATTGTCTATCTAATAGTGTTGATTGCAAATGAATATGATGTGTATTTTAAGTGAAAATGCATGTAATCAACACTTGTAGTGGCATTTTAATTCTGAAATAAATGAAACAATATCTACAATATAAAAAAAAATTACAATGAAAGTATTGATAACATAGTGTAAAAATGTGTTTATTAGTTGCTATATTATAAATTTCGAATAGAAATTTCTAAAAGTACGGATAATGTCCTATTTTGCTGGGGGTAACAAATTAATGTGAAATTCTAGTTACATGACATATTATGCTTAAATTCTTAATAATTTGTTAATAAGACTAGTGCACATATAACTTCAGAATAATTTAATTCGCAAAAGCATATGCCATTACACTATTGTAATATAAATTAAGGAGATTCGTAAGAGACATAATAGATAATATTTGGATACTTAAACTCATAAAAATAAGTACCATAAAACATAGTGAAAATTCAAAATTGCATAATAAAAATATAATAGTCCTAAATTGTATCCACTCAAATAAATTATGATCCAAGGGTAACATAAAGTTAATGTTATCATCAAAAAATACCTTTAAGTGTTGAATACTTTTGAGCAAAATACAGTAGTCAGATCTCTAATCTAAATCACAGCATTGAGTCTTGCCCTCTAGTCCTATTCGGCCCAATTTAATAGCATAATATAAAATTTAGATAATATGCGCAGCTGGTTCAAAAGAATATATTCTTACCTCTTTACAATCTATGTCCATGGCTTCACTTTGAAATGTCCCTCTGTCGCTCATAATACTATCTTCCATAGATGAATCAGCAGCCTCATTACTTAACCTAGTCCGTAGCACATCCAACCTCTCCTTTGCAGTTGTGAAGGTCCTCAATGTACCCTCTTTGCTAGACAATTTTGATTTAATAGCTGAAACTAGCTTGCTAGCCTCTGAAAACTGTGGAGGAGTTACGGGATGCTTTACATTAGGATACTCATTAACCTGACTGCATATCCCTTGTTCTATTTCGGCAAATGTGTCTTTTTGTTTGATTTTATCACAGTATTCATCAGGTAATTGTGCCATCATTGATGATATGATTTTGTTCGCTGCGAAGAATTGTGACGGTGATGGGATAGAGTGTAAGCTTTCGCTGCTTGGTGACTGTGTTGTGCATTTACTGTCATTCATAGTGGGGCTTTTCTCTGTCTTAGCTACTTTAGTATCAGTTTCTATGGGACTTCTCCTCTTAGTCTTAACAGGGGACTTGTCTTTATTCTCTTCCATTTGGATATCAGAGTTCAGTTGCGCCCTTAACTGTGCAAGCCTGGAATTTGCTAAGTTCTTGGACGGAGTGCCTTTAGCTGGGCTATCAACACTGCTCAGGCTGTCTCGCGCACCGGTACTTTCATGGCTATTAGTATCTTCTTTTACTTCTGCTTTTTCATTTTCTTTCTTATCTGTTTCTTTTTGTAAGGGCTGTTTACTTGTGTTATGTCGTCTATTAGCATCTGATTTGCCTGGACTTTCATTTTTAGTGGAATTATTAAGGGATTGTCTTGATCTATCTTTGTCTGTAAATAAACAATGGAGATAATAATGGAAACAAACTAAGACATTCATAGGGGGAGCTAGTTCTTTATTAAATGGGGTCTGTTGCAGACAAAACAAAATATCTTCCATATCTTAAAATAGATTTTTTGAGGTTTTGATATAGCAATAGACTGCCTTAACATGCTGGGGTAGGTAAGGAATGACCCTTTTAGCTACATCTATATAAATAATACTTTAATCATAAATATATTAAGACAACTGTATTTTCGCATAATCATACTAAAATGTATTTTGTCTTTTAACTTTATTATTAGTTCTCAGTACGATTTCGACCCAAATATCCTTACATCAGAGCAACAAGACTGGAGAGATGAAAATACTTCTTTAGCAGTCCCATGATGCAGCAATATTACTAAGTACTTTTAATAAATTTAAACAATTTATTTTTCCACTTCTTAATGTTTTTTGTGTCAGCGGTTATTTAAACTTAATTATTATAACAACCATGACCAGCCACCACCAAAGCTATTGTATTTTTTACAGCACATAGCCCAATACTAATTTCATCTCAATTCCCATTTATTTCTTCAACTGTTATAAGTGCACCACAGATTTCTCTATCCTAGTAGGTGTTTATGGGCTATAGTGCTCTGGTTCCATCAAATAAAATACATTTTACAAATACAATAAAAAACATCTTTCATTAGTTTATATAAAATTACAATACTCCATGTTAATAATAATAGATGTAAGCACTTTATCATTTTGTGGTTAGCAATAGTTCATATAATGTATTATTTGAGGATTTGTGCGTCTTTACTGACATTTGGATTACATAGTACTTAGCTATATTATACCTTCACTGCATTTCTTCTTAGTGGATGTATGATCGCCATTGCCATCGCTTTTCCTCTTTAAGTTCTTCTTCTTCGCTTCCTCCTTCCTCTTCCTGTCTCTATCTCTGTCTCTGTTGCTGGGCTTAGGCCTTTTTAACTTGTATTTATCGCTTGATTTACCATCAGCCTTGAAAAGAATAGCACACGTTACAAAACATATTTCTGCTATGTGTTCTTGCGATGTACACATAAAAAAACTTTCTTGGCACTACGAATATGGTTGTGAACAAGTTTTATTGCAATAATAGTCATAAACGAGTAATTTTATTCCGAAATTTACCTGTGGTTCGGCCCAGGATGATTTCCCAGTTTTCCTGTTGAAATAATACTTTCTACCGGGAGTCGATTTGGAATCACACAGCACCCAGCCGTCAGGCAATTTTAGTGTTTCATTATTATCGGAACTCATAACGAATTACGATCGAAATAACTAGTTATTTCCATTAATGCATTCCGATACAAATATTGTAGGTAGATACTGGATACGTTATTTGACAAATCAATTTGTGTATCCTATAATCTGTATTGTCTATGGTGTGATCAAATACCTGCTTTTAAACTACCTACTTATTAATAAAATTCCTTAATTCTTCGTATTTGAGTTCAATTTTAATTCATAATCTTGCATATGAAGTTCGGAATCGTATATGGAATAGGTATATAAAAATCTCT
Organism: Manduca sexta; assembly: GCF_014839805.1. Lineage (NCBI taxonomy): Eukaryota > Metazoa > Arthropoda > Insecta > Lepidoptera > Sphingidae > Manduca > Manduca sexta. The sequence continues at coordinate 15,367,806 of NC_051138.1, forward strand.
GTCGATTGGCAAGTCGCACTATCATTCGCATTTTGTCTTCTCAGGACCCTTATTCTGTATGATAGTGTAAACGCGTAACGCGGCCGTGTCATGCTATCTTCGAGAAATGTGCGTGGAATGGTATTCTGTAAGTCAAGTTTCTATAGTCCTAAACATGACGCGTTGTGTTACGAGCTTGTTACACACTGTTAAAATAACGTGCGGGATAGAGAATAAGGCCCCAGGGCCCTGATTCTCTATCTCACACGCTATTTTGACAGTGCGTAACTAGCACGTAACGCATCGCGTCGCGTTTAAAACAATAGAAATTGACGTACAGAATATACTTTTCACGCTGATTTCACGAAGATAACGTAACGCGGCCGCGTTACGAGTTTACACTGTCATAGAGAATAAGGCCCCAGTTCATCAATTCAATTCCTAATCCGAATAAAATATTCAGTATTATTTTTACCGGTTTATTTTAAATTTTTATTTTTTATTTAAAATAACAATATATGAAATTCCTTTCCTTTATGTAAAATGTTGTTATTCCTTATGGAATATTATTTTATTCTTTTTGCGCTTTGCAGCACAGTGCACCGTTTTAGAACTGTAAAATTGTTGTCAAAAATGACTAAACAGCTGATTATAACCTAGAAATCAGAGACCAACAAACTAGCTAGAAACCTCCATGTAATTAGAATAAATTTAGAAATAAAACAGAAGCGGAGTAGCCAGTTATAATGGAAAGAATAGTAAAATTCGCTAAAGTTATTCGGAATAACTGGAAAAAATCTGTAGTTGGTGTCATCGCATTATACTATGGTGGTGCAACACTCAAAGAAAAATACGAGTAAGACAAATTTAACCACTAAATATTTCAATATTCAATATCGTGCCTTCAAGCTTCATCGTATGTGATAATCGCATCGTTTCTTCTATCGCAACTCCCTAGACCGTATTGATATACTTACCTCATATTTTTATGTGGATGATTTCCGCAGTGCATGCGAATTTCATATCATTTTAAATTATTTTAATTATTTACATTCATCTGATATCCTACTTTTATTTTGAGAAATATGTTCTTATATATCAGCGGATTATCTTATTTAAACAGAATATAAAGGTATACTTACTTCTCTTTCGATAGTGGCTTTGCTATAACTGAAATATCCATGAACTTTGTTGACCACTTACCAATAACTTGGGCTGCTGGCTGTTTCGTTATTTGTTTGCGGATATTATAAAAATACTTAGAAGTTGTTTTAAAAAACATACATTGTAACTGATAAGTTTTGATTAGGTCATATTCCTCATACTTTAAAAACAAACTATTGATACCCATGTATCAGTCAGAAGTAGGAGATAGCTGAAAGCATTACTTTTCATCAACCGCACAACTGCCTGTACATAATATTTTATGTAATAAAATCCAGTATGCATAGAAAAGTAATGTAATTTTGCAGACAAGGTAACATTTAACACAATAACCTATTATGCTCCTTTTACATAAATTCTTCTCCATAAAATATGTTGTCATGCATTTTAACACATTTATAATTTCAGAATCAATGTGCTCATGCGAGCAGCATGCAAAGAAGCAGCCAAGTATGGAGATTCTTTAATTCCCATGGAACGAAATCCAACTGTTATCACTGTCATACTCAACCCGGTTGCAAACAAAAGAAAGGCAAAACGGGACTTTGAGAAGTACTGTGAACCTCTCCTGCATCTGGCTGGATTGCAGATGGATGTGGTTCAGACAACATCAGAGGGGAATGCAAAAGAAATTGTTGAGAGTTTGAAAGGGACTGAGGCGATTATTGTTGCTGGTGGTGATGGAACTCTCTCCGAGACAGTAACAGGTGATTTGCAGATATGCAGTCTTACTTATAAACTTGATTTAGCATTAAGAGGTGGTTAAGAATTGTTTAAATAGCTGTCAAAAACATCACCATTTCCTAGTTGAAACACTTAATAATAAGCGGCAAGATGGCAGGTTTTGACTTATTGCCGAGTGAGTAAATTTGTGTTTTAACTAAGCACAACTATGTATTATATAAAACTGTTTATCTTAATAGTTTTGACAGGTATTTCGCATTGGTTGTAATTATTGTTCATTTAACATGTTTTGTTTGAGAATAGTTTCTTGGTCTTCTATCTAATTGACATAAAGTTATTAAGCTAATGTACTATAATTACAAAATGATTACTTTTTATAAAATTCTACCCCTTTATTCCAGGTCTCCTGAGAAGGAATGATGAGGCAAACAGATTTCCTCTGGGCATCTTACCCCTTGGACGCACAAATTCTATAGGCAACACACTCTTCCCGGGCGGTGACGGCGTGGAAAAGGTCAAGCAGCTAATAGACGCATCAATGGCCATCATAAAGGGAAACACAGTATGGAAAGATGTTATGAGAATTGACCCAGTAGTTACCGAAGATGAAACACCAACTCGACCTATCTATGCTATGGCTAGCATAGAATGGGGAGCATTTAGAGATACTTTGGCGAAACGGGACAAATATTGGTTTTGTGGCTCTTTAAGAGAGTATGCAGCATTCATCTTCAATGGATATAAAAACTCTTTAACATGGAATTGCAGTGGAACCATTAAATACACACCTCCTTGTGTTGGATGCAGTAATTGTGTCGCTAAGCGGCCAGAGGTCAAGAGAAAATGGACATTCTTTGTGTCAAACACTCATGCAGCTCAGGACATAGATAAGACAAAAATGGTAAATCCAGAATGCTTGATGACACAAGAGATTTGTTTCAAGACCAGTGACTTCAATATAAAGACACAGAATGTTGGCAATTCCCATCCTATTCCAGCTTTAAGTATTATTTTGGGACGCAATACTTATTCGTACACAGAATTCGTATCAGAAGGTTGGAACAGGTTGTCAAAAAGTCCTAATACTGAGCCAATTTATGCCAGAACTATTGAGCTATTGCCAAAGGATGCTGAAAGAGAAGTGACAATAGAAATAGATAAAGAAGAATTTGATATGAAACCTGTGAAAATTACATTGTTACCTAAAATAGTGAAATTGTTTTGCAATGCCTCTGATTGATTTGTTGTAGTAAATTATTTTTGATGTTAGTTGTGTGGTTTATTTAGTAGATAGAATGTACCTAAGCATACTCCACGGCGTTTTCTTGTACCAAAAGTTGTGGACTTAGTAACCCAGGTTCGAATCCTAGCCTCGCAGTGTACTCACCATCACAACGTAGCACCTTCCTAGCGAAATTGTAAATTGCTGAAAAGTTTTAAATTATAAAAAATTCTAACCGTTATTGGAACTAAAAGTATTGTTTAGTAAGGAATGAGACAACGAGCAACTGTTTCGCATGCTGGTAAGCGACATCTATACATCCTAGCCTATTATAAAAAGGAGTTCGATGAAATTGGGTACCAATACTTTAAGACCCTAGGAAGGCCATAAGACTACTTTTATCCCGGAAAAATATAAAGCGGGACTTTTATCCTTGTATAACTTTCAACCGGGAGAAGACGCAAGCAAAAGCTAGTTGATAACTTATGGCCAAAAATTACCATAGAATGTGGGGCCCAACTATTGTTACTTTGTAGTCTATGGCCAAATAAGATAATCCTTGTATGGAACCGTAAACACCAAATTCCATGTGTCAACTACTAATCTATCCAAAAATTAAAATCCAAAAGAAAATGTTACAAAACGATTTATTTACAAACACTACATAGACACCAACTTAATATTATAATAGTCTTATTGAGCACATCTTGATACGACAGGCCCTCAGTTTCTCATGGCCTAAATGATACATATTCAACTAAATGTAATTTCATGTATGGTTGAGATTCCTGTACCATTATTAGCTGTGACTCAAGATCTAACTTGTAAGAGGTAATCAATATTTAAATACAAATCACAGTATATTCTGCCGCGCGTACTCCCAAACAAATATGGCGGCTGTGACGTGTACGTTCAGAGACCTCACGAAGCCCTGCTGCGGTATCTCCACGCAATGATCCATCATGGGCAACAGGTCGCACGGCACGCCTTCTTTCTCGTGTCTAAAACAAAAAAAACGGCTTAGACTATATATATATATATATATATATATATATATATATATATATATATATATATATATATATGACCTGGGATTTCTTTAAAAAAAAAACCGTTATAAAGTCTTGATAATGACTGCTGATGATTAAGTTTAAAATACAGGTAGAAAGATAAAGTTGAGTAAAAACGGTGAGTTCTGTATTTCTCAGTTTATTTTACATTAAAATTATTTCTGTTGACAATAAACAAAATAATTGAAATAATTGGAAATACCTATAAATACAGAATGATGTTTATACTTTTCTGATAGGGGAAAGCCCACAATAATGTTGGACATCATTATCTTAATCACCCACGGTATCGGCGATTTAGTTCCTTTTCGGAAGTACATATAGCCGCATGTCATTTGAACACTTTTTAAAACGTGACCTAAAAGAATCGTTGAAACGCGTTCTTCCGACCGGGCACACGAACGCCGGGATACACCTAAGAGTAATCCTACTGAGGGAGCCAAGATTAAAGAAAGAAAGAAGAGTCCGCGTCAGTGTCGATATCACTGATTGACGCAAAAAATAACAAGGTACGTACTTACCCTAACAACAACAATGTTTTCTTTGGAAACCTAAAGCTCTGCAGTTTACAGCTGGTTGAAGTCTGCTCAGCGGCCACCACAGAGTATCCTTCGGCCTTCATCCGCGTCAGGTACTCCTTCAGGGCTCGTCCTGGACGCACCTCTTCCACGTCCACCCATCTCTCGGCCGACACACTGATGACCAGAAATGTAGAAATGTGTTTTGACATAACCTCCTTTGAATAGTATTTAATTTACCATCCAACAGCCACCCCCATAACATTGGGGTCACCGTTTGTACGTTTCATATAGATAATTCAGCACATCTATTGTCTATTCTGACTTCAGCGCTTGCTCATCCCAAACTAAGAGTCTAAACTCTCGTAGCCAGGCTACAATAAATTTTGCCAGAAAATAAATCAGTAGTGTATAGGGTAATGTTAAATACCAAAAAAATTAAATACCTTAATCCTTGAAACTGCTTATCCGCCAAATGTCGCAAGCTATCCACGATGTATTTCTTCACACCAAAAACCTCGCAAGTTCTCGCCATACCGCCCAAGTTCGGCAATTTATCTATCAGCGATGCCACTACTATTAACTGACTTCCACTTTCTCTCTAGAATACAACAAAAATCGATCAGATTCTTAGAAACTCAGTTCGATGGCAATTGAAACTCTATTGGATTTTGTATACCGTTGGTATTACAACGTAAACGACATCGAATTGCTCAAAATTACCAAGGACAACCTCTCATCAACTAGAAGTTTTAAATACTCATAATTCAATTACCTTCTTCCCAACATCATAACAGTTGACTTCACTCATATTCCTCCATGGTATATATTTCTTTTGAATCGTACAAACTGTTTCCACGTCTTCCAGATTTTTTTCTGCAACCTCACTGACTTTAACATCATAACAATCATCACTCAATCTAAGCTCAAGCCATTCTTCTTTAAAATCACTAACTTCGCGTAATGCTTCGTCAATATCTTTCAGAACATTTTTAATGTAATGCAAATCTCTTTCATCATTATTACCAACTTCTGAATATTTCGAAATCATTTCGTAAATGAAATACGGTGTAAAATTGCCGACTATATTAAAATTATTAACGAAGTAGTCATTTTGGAGTTTGCAGAAGTTTTTGTCTTTGCAGCTTTGGGCAAATGTTCTGCCTATTATTTCTATGGTGGTAACATATTTGGCTGATCCATTTTTATTCAATGCATATAGATTATTTGATAAATATTGCGCTAATAATCTTATGTTGAATATTTGGCCCATTGTATGTGACAGTAGGGTGTCCATAACGAAATCAAATTCGTTTGGAGTGTATACTTTTCTTAGTAATTTATGTTTCAGTGACCAGTAAATGACGATGAATTGTGAGGACAGAGGTACATTCTTCGCTTTTAATGTTTGTAGTAACTTCTCATTAATGGTTTGCTTCTGGAAATGAAAAGGTGTGTTGTAAATACGACGTCGTTGTATAAGTACCATATTTCTAAGGAAATCGTTGTCTAGCGAGAAGACAGCCTCTTATACTACTTCTTTTTTTGTTTTATGTCATATCTGTGTATTTTTTTTCAATCTCTTGTAAACGTGCGTACAATAAAGTCCTATATCATTATAATTCAAAAGCAGTTTGTAAAAAGACCAATTATTTAAATTTTCAAATGATTTCTGCTTTCATGTGGCTCCAGTTTGTGATTAAATGGGCAACGAGTTAATTATATATCAAATGCCTACGTGAAAATATGTAGGTAGATTTGTACAACACGAACTTACCTCTAAATACAAGTACAGAGTTATATACCACTCTAAGCAAATCCTCACGCTAGGCTGGTGCGGGAGCTTTCCTAACATTTCCACGCACCAAATAAACAGGTCCTGACTTCGACTTTCCACATTTAATAAAAGACCAAACAGGAAATGTTGTAATGCAGCCAAAAATGTCCGATGTGTTTGCGAGTTCCCGTGGTACCGCACTTTATTTCGGAACAAAATGTCCATTCTTGTTTTTATTAATTGCAGTATAATTTTTAGTGTCTCTGTGTCTTTAATCTTGCTTAGAGTCGCTAAGGAAACGTATTGTATTTGGAAATCATAGTGAGAGTTTATGCTGTAACAAAATGTTTTATTAAGTCAGAAAATGCTTTCATTGCTTCTATAAATCCTGAGACTATATATATTTTTTTATTTATTTCTTTATACATTTCCACATACAACTATTTTGCAGGTAATACCCAATACAATAATTCAGTACAATAGTCGCTATATTTTATTACTACTTAATTACATAAGCCTCTGTTTATGTTGGTGAATTTCATCAAAGAGCATAAAAAGACGCGACTCGTTATACACACGTTTATAAAATCAAATTGGTGTAAAACCGTGAAGCGTAGAAATTTATTTATGTGCATTTACATCAATACTGTTTGACTATGTATAGTATGTATTAGTGATGTAACGAATGTCATTTTTTGAACATTCGCGAATGCGAATGCGAATACGAATATCTGCTACCGACATTCGCGAATGCGAATGTTTAGTTTTTGTTCAAATTTGGCGCCAATTTTCTATGATGATTATCTAAATTTTATTATTATCTAAGATGATAATTATCTAAACATTAAAAAGTTATGTAAAAACTGATAAAAAAATTATAGAAGATATTGTTTTTGTTTCTTTCAATTGCTTTTTATTTCTTAGTTGCTATTGTGTTACAAGTTCTATGGGGCATTACATTTTTAAGCTTGATTAAAGTAAACGAAATAATTTTGTTTATTTTTAAAGTTTAATATTCCTCTACTCAAGTTTAATTACTAACTTAAAAACATGGTAAAAATAGTTAATTAATTGGTATGTTTTAATAAAGAGAGGTATTTTTCTTTGAGAGTCTATAATTTTTTGTTTGTTTGTTTAGACTATATTTATAGTTTATTGTAGAAGTATATTGTTTTAGTTTAGATTTTGATTTTATTAACCTACTATTACACACACAGTATTACGAATATTATCTCGGAAGGGGTATGCAGAGGCGCAACCAGGGCACACACTTTTCGCCAAGTGTGTTCCGTCTAATAGTGTGACAGGGGCGAGCCTATCGCCATGTCGGGCACAAATTTCACACTCCGGGCTGATACTGAGCAGAAAAATCCAAATATCACTTTGCCCGATCCGGGATTCGAACCCAGGACCTTAGAGCGCTGCCGTACCGCACATGCAGTAGAACTATGCCACCGAGGCAGTCTACTATTATCTTCAAATATTTTTTCTGATATTGACATTCGCAAAACATTCGCAGAAATTTTGCGAATGCGAATGCGAATGCGAATATCCAAAAATATGCGAATATTCGCGAATGCGAATGCGAATGCGAATATTCGTTACATCACTAGTATGTATATCATACTTTTAATGTAGTAGTGACACTGAAAGTGCCATAACTTTTAAATGGGCACATCGCGCATCCTTCCTACAGTACAAATAAAAGAATTTATTTTGTAAAACTTACATTTGCGTTTCCCATCCATATTTAGCATTGTTCAAAATATGTATTTCTGTGCTGTCCATTATTCTGCGAAAAAAAAATATTTCACATAAGTAATAAATAATAACAAGTATAATACAGTACCAAGAAATAATCCGCATAACACCTCAGGAAGTTAGGAGAGGCTGAAAGCTCTCGGCTCAGAACTACTGTCCCAGTCAGCATGAGCGGAGCCTCTTCCTTTTGACTTTACAGGTCTACAATTTTACTGTGTTCAATAAAAATATATATTAGTGGATAATAAGGCAAAAAACAGTATTTATTTTATTTTAAATAGATGATGTTGATATAATGAAGAGTGATCACTTGTTTGTAAGATCAATCACATATAATATTTATTGAAAAAAATACTTATTACTTTTGAGTTATTAAACATTTTCTGGGATTGTGGAAGTGTGTTTAAACAACAAATAGATGGTTGTCTCTTCATTAAAATATCATATTTTAGTTAAAAAAGGAATTTTAGTTAGAAACATCTCTATTATTAACATCATGCCCATACCTTTGATCTTTTCTTTGTACTGGAGAATACAGCAAAATTTCACAAAGAATGCATATCAGATGAGGCTTGAGACATTTCTTTTCATTTAACTTTGTAATTAAGTAGTATAGAGGCATGTTCTTCACTGCAGCATATTCAATAATCTTACTACAATATGACACAACTACATTATTATATTCAGCTCTTTCCAAAACCACATCATGTGTTAAAATATCCACAAATCCTTGAATACAAATAGTATATTGATTATTCGATTTCAACTCTTCAATCTCTTGCCATGTTCTATTTAAAAATTGTGGCATATTGAATTTTTTATTACTGAGAATCCTGCTTAGGATTATATGTATGATTTTCAGGATCCATTTTAAACAACCATATCCGCCACAATCTAAAACCTTTTCAACAAAATTCAATAAATCCTCATCTTTAAAAGTTTCCTCCTCTTTTAGCAAAGTGTGAATTAATTTACAACTTTCTTCATGAAATTTACTTTTTACTCTACCCACACTTTCTATATTTTGAGTAGGTAACTCATTTGACCAACTCATGACCTTCTCTATGTTTAATTTATCATGTTTGTGCATAAAAGAGTCATGTCTGTTATTCCAAATTATATTGTTTATGATGAACATACTCAGTACCCTTTTATCTATATCAGCCTCTTTATCCATTAAAAATATGGTTGAAGTTTTATACAATACTAGAAAGATTTCACATAATTCATCATTAGGGTTAATTAAAAAATTATCTGCTGCAAAAATTAATTCCATATCAGCAATAGTAGCAGCTGCATCATTTGAAAATAAACATAAAATATATTGGCACAATATTTTAAAATCTCGTTGAATTACTTCATTCAAAACTTTATTTGTTATGGTCTTATTTTTATTTGTTTCTCCAAGCAAATGCATGATGAACGAAACATCTTTAATGCACTCCAATTTGTTGCAGTATTGTCTGTCTACAACATGTCTAATCTTTTTTAATACTTCATTAACTACATCAATAAACAGGCTGATGTTTTCATGACTATTGAGGTATAATAGACAAAAATCTACATATGATTGTGACTCTGCCATGAATTTGAAAAAATGTCTTTCTTCTTCATCTGTAAAATTGATATTTGTAATAAGTTCTATAAATGGATTTTCATCATCAAATTTATTTTGGAAAAATGGATAAATGTGTAAAAATGTCTTCCAATTGAAACCCTTACAGCAATTGCCAACAAATAATGATATGTTTAGGTGTATTGCTTTCCGAATTATTATATTATTGCATGGCACTTTTAATATACTTTTCATTAAACTTTCAAATTCATGATCTTCTATGTTCATAGTCAAATTGTTTACTTTTAAATTTGACAATACATTACTCAAGCTGTATAGAGGCACAGGTGACCACTTCACTTCAGGAATTGCTTTTATTATATTTAAGATACAATCTTTTTCTATAATAGCTCTGTTTATTTTGGCTTCTAGCAACTCAGTTTCTTTTTTATTATCCAATAGATTTATATCATTAAATGCTTCCAAAACAGAAACAACTTCAGATGTGCTGTCAAAATAAAAATTAAGTCTGTATTCAATACATTTTAGTCTTACAAGTGCATTATCATGTTTAAGTCCAATATTAAAAGCACACATCAACCAACATTTTTCAAAATTATTTAAATAATCAAATAGCTGCAAAGACGGTAGGACTATGTTGCTCTGTTTCTCTTCTAGACTTTCAATAAGTATGAAAAAGTTATCCCACTCCAATTTCAAATTTTGGGAATTCTTTTGTTGCCACATAAATATATTATCTTTTTCTTTTACAGTGACATCTTTTTTTATCTCCCCAACATGGTCTATTGCTCTTTTTGCTAAATAAATAGCTGTTTTTCTTACAGATGCATCTTGAGAGTTAAGTCCATATAAAATGATTTTCCAAAATTCAGTCTTATAAATTATTTCAGAATATGTTTTAACATTGCACTCATCATCATTAATAGGTAAGTAATATTGCGAAAGACAGCATAATATCCTCAATGCTTTCTCTCTGTGATCATTCTCTAGATCTCTCATGTAATCCCATATTCTATCTAAAATATTGTAACCCACAACACTAACATAAAATTTAGGAACTGTATGGGTCAAGAAATGCACTTTTAGTTTCTCATCTGGATAGCTTAAAATATTAACTAACGGAGTTTCCATGAAATACAATGTGATCTTACCGCCATGGCCAACCACTGCATCTAAAATACTGTCGCATATTTTGAGCTCTAGCAATATTTTCGTAATGGAATCTTTTTCTATGTCATTTATGTGAGGCAAATCTATGGAAGACAAGATTTGCTGTATCAAATGCTCTGACTTACTTATAATAGTACTTACATTTAAACTTAGCACGACTTTAATAATATCAGAAACAATATTCACATTTTCTTCCTGAATATTCGACATTAGCTTTGCTATAAAATTACACTCTGCCTGATTATCACACTCAGAATCTTCACGTTTATTAATCAAATGTTTATATTGGAGTAATAACAGTGCATTTTTCAGGTGTTTTTCTGTGTAACTATTCCTTTCCATTATAGATTTCAATCTTGTGTCGATTAGTTCTTCGTCCACATCAAGGAGGTCTAGGAAAGTTAATTGCTCTTCGTTAGAACCCATTATAAATGAGGGCCCTGTTATTGTTCCATAAAACTTTAAATAATTTTCACTCTAGTAAGATACCTATTATTATAAAGGTTATGTTTTGCAGGATCGGTCGGCACTCGGCACACCTTTTTGACAGTTATTGTAAGTAAAAATTTGTCAATAACATATACTTTTACTCTTTCATGCATGGTGAATTATCTGTATCTTTCTCTTTCTTATACTATATAATAAAGTTATACTATGGAATACACACTGGTCAACCAATAACCAGCTGTTTTGATCTACAATTAATAGGAAAAAAAGGATTACCAGAACATAAATAAAATAATTACTATTTAAAGAATAAAAGTAAACTCGACATTTTCTATATCATGTCTAAAGTATATACACATAAGTACATAGATAAGGCATATTATTATAAATATCACTTAGTTCCAACCTCAAACTACGATAAAAAGCAATAAATAAGGTTTAGCACAACATGTAAAAAATTTGAAGGGCTATTGAATAATTGCAAGTCCTATTTATTACAACACCGCACAATTTGATTTTCAACTCCAATAAAATGTTTACATCCAATTTTATCGTGAGATTTAGCAGACCATGGCAACCTTTGATCCATCAACAATGAAATATTTAAAAAAAAAATCATATAAAATATGTCGAAATACAACATTCATTTACTTATTTATAATTACTATCGTAATATAACGTTTTATCGCATAGTTTCTATGTAACATGTAAAATAAACTGTGTATTATTTTGTTTTCTTTTTTCAGTTCACACTACAAAATAAATGATAGTCATTTTTGAAGTGTGTACTTATTATTGATTTTGAATAAAGAGGTCATAATTCGCCACTCACCGTTAAATAATTTGCTAACCGTTACATAGTGTCTCATTTACTTAGCAGATATAATTATTGACTGCTACAACATTTGAATGTACATACATATCGTTTCTATTGTACTTTGTGGACTCATTCGTCCCTGCTGTATGATATTCGAATAATAATCAGTGAAAACAAAATTAATATAAAATGCGAAAGTCATTATAATGCTTCAAACAGAATATTGTTAAATCAAAGTGTCAAGTGTTAATTTATGACCAAAACTAAATGATTTACTGATAGAATAGAATAATAATTACATATACACAGTTTACTCATAATATTATTTGCTCCTAACAGTGCCTAACAGTTATAGTAGAAAATAAAAAAAGATTTAAAAAACAATAATTGTGGAAGGTTTTCTTTTTTTTACTTAGTAACATTATTCTTCTGTCTTTGTTCTTGTTGCCAAAATCGTCAAAGTTCATGAAAAATGTCCTCCATTGAATTCTTTGGATCTGTTGGAAGTTAGTTTTGCTATTCTAAATAAGCAGAAATTCTGTTGCTTTTCAAATCCTAATTTCATTTTACTATTTCTTTCGTTGTAGAGTGAAATTTCAACGTAAGCAAGCATGGATGATAACTCTACGAGCGATGACGAAATTAAAGAATCTCCTTCCAGCCCTAAATCTGGTGGTAAAAAGGTCAAATTAAACGATGGAAGCTCTCAAGATAGTTTGAAAGAAACAGGTAGGCACTCGCCCGCATTTCTGATGGAGGACATAATTGTTTGTGACGTAAAAAATAGGTACCTAATGAGATGTGTTTTTCTCAGCTGTTGCTAGCAAAGATGAAAATATGGATAGTGGTGTGTCTGCGGACAAATCTGAGAGTACAAGCAGTGATGATCCCGGTGCGAGTTCTTCGACCGGGCCCTCGAACGAGGTAGTGATAGCGGCGCCATCTACCAGCAACGTCCGTACCCTGCTGCTGAATCTCACACGTCCCATGCTGTCGCGTAACTACAGGAAGAGGAAGACTCCGGACCGGGACTCGGACAGCAACGCGTCGTCCAAAGACTCTGATGATGACACTCCAAGGAATACGATGAACAATGCCAGCACTAGTAACAACAGCAACAGTAACAGTAGCACAGACACAGAGGTGGAGGAGTACCACAGGCTGATTGATTTGTGCAGCACCGGCTCTGATGATTCTGAGAGTGGGTAAGTATAAATAACATGGTTTCTTTACATCTGTTTAATGATTTGGTGGAATATAGATAATATGATGAGAAATATAATTACAATCTAAGCGACATAAACAAAACTTTTGATGACAAAGCAATATAGGACTGTGATGCATTAATCTTACAAAATATTTATTTTATTCCATATATCAATGAGAATCATTAAAAATCAACAGTAGATCCCAATAACCCTCTTCTTGTTCTATTCAATCTAGATCAAAAATTGTTATATATACACCTACAAGAGATACATAAATAAAAGGTTCAGTAGGTAACACACATACAAGTACTTTTATAGCATATTTTATCTATTTGTGTGGCAAATCTCATGCAAGTCCATTCAGCAATTTAACATAAACAACATATGTATTATGTTCCTTTAACAGGTTATGGCATTGGTCTGGGTGCTCTAAGTACTCTCAAATTGATTTAAATTAATTATTCTTTAGAGTCTAGAAGGAAACATGTAAACAATTGTTAATAAATATATTTATAAGGCTTATTTTTATTAATAGGCATCACTACATTTTCTGATGATTTTCAATTTACATGTCTGTTTGTACAAAATTTTACATTTACATTACTACAGATATAGAACTACAAAGCATGAGCAGAATTAGGGCTTTATATGACAGGGAATAGTTAAAGTCAAACATACAGATGAATCTTTTTCAAGCATAAATCATGGACATATGACAATATCTATCTATAGTAATATACTTCATTGTGTTCTACTAACATTTGCCAACATTTTGTGAGCCATTAAAACATTCTGTTTATGTTTATGCAAAGATAATTTTATTTGTATTTGTAAAGACAAATTCTTTCGGCTGTAACCAATTTAAAGTCTATTCTCAGTAAAAGCGCTAACCTACATTTTCCTGGTATAGATAGTAATCTTTGTACTATTTTGGGGTATAATATTTCTCGGAACACCATCACAAACATTCATAATGATAAATATTTATGTTATATTTATTTATTTGGGAAAATAAAATATAGTACATTTCAAATTAAGTATACAGAATGAAATATAAATATAAGCCAAATGCATAAATGAATAGATCTTGCACTTCATATGATGGTAAGCGATACGACCGCCCACAAATAGTAGAAACACTATCCAACACTTCGAATTACAAAGTATTGTTTGGTATTCCACTGCGCTCGCTATCCTGAGACATGAGATGTTAAGTCTCATTATGTCCAGTAGTTACACTAACTACAATGTTTATAATTAACTATACCTATAATCAAGACAAATTAAGAGGCTCATGTCACTTAAACATTTGTGTTGTGTGCTAAAAAACAATAGTATCAGAGCTCTGTCACTTGCCTACCGTACTATGTTACCGTATTGTTTTTGTTTCGCGGAGTCTGTACCTTATTACTGCCGCCCAGTAATAATGTATGTTGGGGTCACCGTGATTTTCGACCCGGTATTAAGCCGCACGGATTAGATGTTGACTTTCGGGCGACCGCCGAGCTGAAATCCTAACCCTATATACAACGCACGGCATACAAACTAAAACTTCGCGGTGGCCCCTATTAGTCGCCTCTTACGACAGGCAGGGGATATTGTGGTGGAATTATCCAAACGCCCCCAATCGACAGGGTGGATGATAAAGTCTACCATGAAAGAAAAAAATAAAGCATTATGTTAATGAAGACATTTTATCCTTAAGCCTTCGGCGCGTTCTCTAAGATCTGCCGGCCTAGCATGCGCATCACGAGATATCTCGAGAACGAGAGTAGACAAATTGTCGATGTCGATTAATATCTCGTTTTCTCTAACATGCGCACCACGATCGACAAATTCCTCGTTGAAGACATAAGTTTACTCGTGAAGACAAACCGATGTTGCCCATTGAAATATATATTCTAAACATTTTATTTTCTAATATAGCTACAATGGTTTTAGTTCATTCAATTTTTATAGATCTATGATCCAATTAGGTTTTTTTGACACATAAACTGTCACATTAAATGTGACAGTTTATGTCATAACAAAGAGCATAATATAAATAAAAAACGTAAATAAGTAAACAAATTCAAAATTAATAATAATGTTGTACAATATAATAAGGATTCTAACACAAAATAACAGCTCCGCCCTATTTTGGAGTACGAAGTAACAAGACATAAATCAAATAAAATCTAATAAGACAATTATTTGTACGAATATATGGTGCCCAAGCCGGACTTTACCTCGGGTGACTACGCCCCGCCGTGAGAACGATGTACCATAATGCCTAATGGAATCAGTAGTACAATCGGGAAGGAGATGGCTGTGGCTTTGGGCCCTCACAAAAATACCCAATTGATGTAAGTATAGTGAAACAATAACCTTATTAGCAAAACACCAATGTTGTAAGTTGAACTTTGCAGCCACAAAGCTCAAGTTTGTTCTTATTCGATGGTAATTGATGTTTTTTAGTATTAGTGTTTATTAAAATATGAAGTAAGTATATATTTTCTTTTTGTTTTAGTTCCGTGAATCAAGTCCCTCTACATTCATTGGAGTGTCCCCAGCCCAGCAGTCAACACCATGTTGAAGAGCTTACCAAATACTACTCCCAAAAAGTTTTTAGTTGCTCGGTTTGAACTTAATACTTTAATGAAAATATGTATTTTTATAACCAGTTTTTTTTAAGAAAAACTACATTTTTTAAATACTTAATATCATGTATATATATTTCGTTAGGTATCTTTATTTATACACTAGATAAAACATCTGTATGTTAGGAAATTTGGTTCTGTTCTGTTGTGTTCTTGTTCTGTTGGTTTAGGAAATTAATAATATAAGTAAACTGCAGCAATTACTTGAGAATGCAATTTCTGTTTCTTGTAAGTGTTCATAGTATTTCATTACAGTAATTGTAGGAAATATGTGTTATAACAAGTTATTATGAAATATTCTATTGTTGCCTAAATTTGTGTAGAAGATTCTGTTGTAATAATGAAAACTATCTTGATATTTAAAATGTGAATATAATAAAATATACATTATTTACATAGGAAAATATCTATTTATTATAATTGAGGTCATCCTGCTTGTGAGACACTTGCAGGTACTGATAATTGTACAGGTTCTTCTCACATATGATGATCATTTATAATAGTTTCCTCCATTGGAACACTGTAACATAAAATACTGCATTACCTACAGTTACTTAACAATAGTAATATAATGTGAAGTTGTACCAGGGGTAAAATAATATAGTCAAACAACAATTTGAAACAGTGTATAACCAATATATCCATTATTGTTAAGTCCATCAGTATACAATCAGTGTAAATGAAGTTTTTAATAAAGAAATAAAGCAAGATATTGTTTGTTTATATTGCTAAGTTGCATAGTAATAGTATCTTCTCCGATACCTGGCATTCACATTAAGAGTTTTGCTGTTTGAATCCCTAATGTGACATTTTTTTGGTAACATATAGGTACTAGTTTTGCAAAACATAATGGTAAAACAAGTTACTCATTTGTATTTGTAGTATTAAAATAAACAAAATTAAAACTGCAATTAATCTGACTAAATAGCTCTTATTACCTCATTAGTTGGCACACTAATTTCATTTTTATGAAAGGTAACTCGCTATGTATTAATTGTGAAGATATTTCTCAAAGTACATTCATTTTTTATTTCTATTAACTCTAATAATTAATTAATAGTACATTACCAGTTGAACCTTGGTGGCACAGGCATCCTTCCTCATTTTTTGATATTGTGCACTTTGTGGCTCATTAGGAGGTAATATTTTTATATGGGTACAATCTAAGAGCCCTAACATACCTTGCACGTAAAATTCACGAGTCTCACCTAAAAAAATTAAAAATGATTCCATTATCTATAAATCAAAATACTTCAATTGATATTAAACTCAACTACTTATGTAATTAAGTATGTAATAAATATATTCAATTACCTTTAAACGGACGGCTATGCCTTTGGCCTGAGACTCCAAATCGGGAGCAAACTTTTCTTTAATATACAATGCCATTCGTTTTGTAGCAAAGGGATATCATAAATCAATTAAGTATAATATGTCTTCTTTCCACTTTACACGCCTCTCGTTTGTCGTATATCGATATTATTTTACTATAGTAAGATACCACCATCGCGTTTTAACGAATAAATTAAATTGATAATTTTCTCGGTTTATCTCTTCGTACAATTTCAAAGAAGACAAATATCTCGTTTACGTGTGTCAAAAAACGATAAAATTATTTGCTCATGTTAGGGTTTGTAGACAAAAATACCACAGATTAATAAAACATTATTTTTTCTCTACTTTTCTCGTGACAAGTCGAGAAAATGAGCGCGCATGTTAGTGTCGGTAGACATATAGAGATAAACGACAAAATCACGAGAAAAAGTGTCGACAAAATTTTGTCGTCGTGCGCATGCTAGGCCGGCTGGCACCCACACGACGTCGATAAACATAATACATGATTTGCAATTATTTCAAGACTAACATAAATTGATAAATATTATCAATAATTATGATTCATTTGTCTTTGGCGTAGTCATATAAAATTAAATGAATATTTAGTAGTATTAGATACATTAATACTCATTGTGAAATAGCTATTTATTGCTGGTTTTGATAGCTCAATTAGTAACAGGCGATATTTATCATCACTGCTAGATAGTGCATAAGTTCGAATCCTAAATGGGAAATTTGTTGTAACTTGTTAGATTTTTTTTTGTGTATCGGCCCCACCTTTAACACCGGGGGAAATCTGCGAATGGTATGCTGGAATCCCCCGGTTTACCGATTATAGGGCCCTGGAGAAAACTTGGGAGGGGATATCAGGGGGAAGGAGAAGGGATCCTCTTAGGATGGGAGGAGGGGCCAGGAAATAATTGCGAGCCCTCATAGACCTTAATGTGAATTGGCAACCGTGACATTGCACTGTATGCCTAGTGCCACAACTAATGTCACCCATGCATGGGCGCGCAATCGCTGTTGAGAACGAGCGTACAAGAAGTACCTTGGGAAAGGAGGGGCATGGATGTAGCTTGATATTGTCAATTTTTTACACTGGCGTAAACCTCGCCGTAGTCTAATGGCCAGGCATACAGAACTTTTCATAATATTGGACCTGGTTGTCTACTGGAAGTTCTTGGCTCCATTTCCAGTTGGAACAATACTGCGAGCGTTTTCTAACAGGATTGACCGGGATTTGTGTCCCTCATTGATATTACGGGGCATTATGGAGCTTAGCTTAACTCTCAGGGTGACTGGCGTAGTGCAATGCGACAGTGCTATCACAGTTTCTCTGATTTTGCTTCTTTGTTGTTTCGCTTACCATCAGGGGCCTTATTCTCTATCCCGCACGTTATTTTGACAGTGCGTAACAAGCACGTAACACAACGCATCATGTTTAGGACTATAGAAATTTGGCTTACAGAATACCATTCCACGCACATTACTCGAAGATAACATGACACGGTCGCGTTACGCGTTTACACTATTATACAGAATAAGGGCCCAGGTAAAGGACCTCGTCGTCTCGTTCATTTGTATCTTAATCAGTATATATTTATTAATAGACAAAGACAGAACAGTGAAGTAAATATTTTTCCAATGTCACCCTTTTTTTACATACATAGTATCACGCCTTTATCCCATAGGGGTAGGCAGAGACTATAGATTGCCACTTTGCACGGTCCTGACATACTTCTCGCGCTTCCTCAACCTTCATTAATCCTTTCATGCATCCCCTCCGGTTCCGGGTACTTTTGACCTGGCCTTTACTGAGAATGTCAGATATCTGACATTCGAAGGTTCGGTGCGGTCGACCCCTATCGGCTCTTCCATCCACATTCGCCTTATAAACCCTCTTTGTCAGTCACCCTTTTTTTATTAGTAGTTATTGTTAGGCTTTACTGTCCTATCTATTATGTTATAGTGTGTATTATAGAACAATCTATTGTGTGCGCGGGATGACCGCCGCAAAGGTTCCGTGTTCGAATCTCGAAACAGACAAAGTTATATTAGGTTTTTCTGCAAGGTGATATTCGGTATTGCCAGAGTCTGGAATTCGTACCCGATATGGCGACAGAATCGATCTATAACTTTATGGGACGGAACACACATGGCGAAAAGACAGCGATAAATGTGTTTTTGTTCTTTTTATGGGCTTTAGCGTCATTATTTTATGGTTGAATTCCGACCGCTGTTAGATTAATAGTTTTAACCTTGATATCAAGTAGGAGCTCGTCTGACACGTGCGACTCGGACGACATGCTGCAGCTGCACACCGAGGAGTCGTCGAGCGATGAGGACGTGCCGTGGAACAGGAGCACCGGCGTGCCGGACGGCAGGCCGGACAACCCGCCCGACGTGCTGCTCAAGGAGCGGCCTAAACACAACTACGTCATCTTGAGAGGTGGGTAACTAATTAGCCCAAACCCTACTTTACAGAGGGTATCGTGAATATCTTCTATCTCGTTGGGTATTTGAATACAATGCTAAACGCGCCAAAACCTAATTTTTTATCGATTTTTGTTTCCATGGCAAAAAAGGTTAACAAATTGCATTGTATTTTTATTTTCATAGATCATATTTAAATATACCTATATTGCTACTACCTACCTAGGTAAAGCGAAATTCGCTTGAAAATCTTTCGGTCAATGGCATATACAGGGGTCCTAATTTCGATGTTGAGGTGAAATAACAATGTCATACATATCTGATCATATTTTTCGATAAGTAGGCAAGAAGATGAGGTGGCTGTGTTGCATACTAGACTACTGCTAGTCGCTAACTAATAAAATTTTGCAGAGATAATGAACCGCGAACTCGGCCTGACATTTCCGTGCGGCAAGACAGCCAAGAACGACGTGATATTCGAACAGAAATTCTACTCTTCACTGCACGCTGTGTACCGGCTGAAGAAACTGCACACGCTCAACAAGCACCGGGGCTGTGTCAACTCGATCAACTTTCATCCGGAAGGTATGTCTTTAAAGCACCCTTTTCTTTTTTCAGGGGTAGCCAGAGTCACACCCACATCGTCAACTATATTGAGTCCGATATATTAGGCAATAAACTTATTACAAAAAAAAAAAATGTGTTGACACTAGCTTTTGCTCACGGCTTCGCTCGCGAGAAGTTTTCCAAGATAAAAGTCCCGTTATATATTTTCCCGAGATAGAAAGTAGCATATAACCTTCTCAGGGTCCTAAACTATCTCCATACCAAATTTCATAAAAATACGTTCAGTAGATTTTGAGAAAATCGATAACATACAGACAGAAAAGGGGACTTTGTTTCATACATGTAGATGATAATGCTCCGCCATATCGGCCTGAGCGAGTAAACGCTGCTCTCTGGGAGTACATCACAAGGTTAGACTGGCCTCTTAGACTTAAACCCTATCGAGATTCGAGAACGCATGAGACGCTCTCAAGCGAGCTGTTTGGGAGTCCTCAGCCAACTCCAAAAACTCTGTTAGTCATCAGGGAAGCCGCTATTTATGAATAGGATAGCTTACCACAAGAACTGTTGGATAACTTGACAGCATGCCTAGGAGGATTTCTCCATGCGCTCGGGCTATAGGAGGAATTATTTAGTATTGAAGTAAATAAAAGCATGTAATATCATTAATAAAATTATTTATTGTATGTAATTAAATCTTGCATTACTTTATATAAAATTACATAGTTACTAAACAATCTTATTAATATGACGTGTTTTTAAATGTTTAGCTAAAATTAAATAATTAATTAATTATATTATAACACGAGAAAAAATATCTCTACTTTTCCAAGAAAACGCGGTCTCTTTTTTATGTTTGTATGTTATTTAATTTATTAACTTAATATCGCAATGGCCCTGTATTTTTTTTATTTTCAAGGAAATCTTCGCGCTTGCTGTCAAATGTATGATTTATATGTCTCAAGATCATAAGCAAGTAAATTATCTTGCAGGTCACCTCTTAGCATCCGGTTCGGACGACACCAATGTGGTGGTGTGGGACTGGGCGCGTAAGATCCCACTGCAGACGGTGAAGACCGGACACAAGTCGAACGTGTTCCAAAGCAAGTTCCTGTATTTGAACTCGACCAGCCAATTGAACATAGTCACCTGTGCCAGGGATGGACAGGTTTGTAAAAAATCATTTATTTGAGTAAGGTTTTATTATCTTGGATTTTTGATGATTGTTGTTGTACAATTATTGATATTAGGTATATTGTTACGTTTGCGGTTTTTGTGTGTCAAATGAACGAGTTGCGTTATTGATTAATTCAAAGCGCTCTTAAGGTTAGCCAAGTGAACCGCCAGGGACCTCCACTACATGGGGGCCTCGCTCTTACACGCGAGGTTTCGTGTGGTACCTGAGAACCAAACTATAACTGATAAAGCATCATACTTACCTCTTTTGTCTCGCCCGGAGCCTCGCCGGTTGCTGCCTGTCCCGGAGTAGGGTGCAGGAGTGTTAGAGTGTAGAGTGTAGAGTGTGCGGTGCGCAGGTGCGGCTGCTGCAGTGCGGCAGCGCGGGCGGGTCGTGGTCGCGGCGGCGCGTGGCGGCGCACGCGCGCGCGGCGCACAAGCTGCACGTGTCGCCGCACGAGCCGCACGCGCTGCTGTCGGCCGGCGAGGACGGGCTCGTGCTGCACTGCGACCTGCGCGCCGACGCCACTAACAGGTATGACCATCCTGCCACACATTCACAATTATATATATTTTTTTATCTTTATTTAAGCAGCGTGATCGTTATTTCGCTCCGGACGTCCGCTTTTACCTGCGTTCACTTACTTTTTATAATATCAAAATATTTTTTTAATGAAGTTCTTGCCCCTTTCTTCGACACAGGAACCGAAAAAGAACAATTTATATTGCCCATAAAAATATGAGGTCTATTAATTATGATTTTGAAGGTGAGACAATTATCATTACAATGATTATGTAGATTGATAATTTTATTAATGATGATACTTTTGGGTTACGAGCGTAATTGTATTCATTGTCGGTGTTGTAAGATATTCATAATATGCTAATTATAATAAATTAAATCAACAATTATATTACAGCATTTATTACTATACGACTCTATACATTGTGCACCTGATGGCATGCAGACTCTACTCTGGACCCTTCCAGATAGTGTCAACTCTCCCATTATATTAGCCTATACAGGCCGATCTAGACCCCGACAGTGAGTGGGGCACTGTGGTTGGTTGCAGACTGTTCCAGCTGAAGGAGCGCGGCGCGGCCATCCCGCTGTACAGCGTGCACGGGCACCCGCTGGACCTGCGCCAGCTGGTGGTGGCGGGGCGCGACAAGTTCGTGCGCGTGTACGACCGGCGCAAGGCCAGCAAGCCGCTCGCCCTCTACTGCCCCTCCGGCTTCACCGAGGACAATGTGAGTTGTACGGCTCAGACGGTCTACGTCGAAAAACGAAACGAGCTTCGGATTTAACTCTATTACCAAATTACTTCGGATCCGTCACTGTTCTGTAGCTTAAGATACTGGTAGGGTCGATACCCCGTATTTTTAGGAGAAAGCAGTGGAACTTTATCATCGCAGATGGTTTTAAAAAATATAACTATACGTGCTTACAAATTCCATGTCTGAAATATTGTAATGAACGGATCGAATCCGTAACACTTCGTAGTAACGAAACGTGCGATCCGTCATCCGAAACTACGGATTTCGTTTTTCGAAGTAGACTCTCAGAAACTTTAGAGCCTTAGTCCTTGTGATTTAAATGTCTTTAGTCGATAATAGGGTCGTAGCTAGGGTTGCTAACACTTCTTAGGGGAAATACAGCATTTTTCCGTACTATATATTTCTTCAACAGTATCTAGTGCACAGACCCAAAACGTAGTACAATACTATACATTAGAATACGGTTGGCAACCCTAGTCGTGGCGCCTGCTTTCAACAGACTATGTAATATTTCATGTAATCAACTGCTATGTTTCTGAGATCGTTGAATTCACAAAAGAAATTAGTTGAGATTGGTTTAGACGAGCAGTGTCGATATGTCCCAAATCCCATCCCTACTCTAAAATATTAACAAATGCCACTCAAGGATTTTCCGGGATAAAAGACTCGGTATATAAATTCTGGAATAACAAATAGCCTATGTTCTTGCCACGGTCTCGGAACTATCTCCGTATCATATTTCATCCAAATCTGTTCGATGATTTTTGAGTTTATCACATTCAGACAAATAAACAGACGATAGGGGGGATAGTTTGTTTTATAATATCCAAGGACTAAATGGGATTGTGCTACTCTTTTCTCTCAGCTGTTATTTAAACTTTTTATATCAAATTTTGTCTATCTTCAGACTTGTATAACACTGAGTTCAACTTGTAAAGATTGGTCAATTAGTATGTGTGATGCCACACTACGTCTCCACTGGTCCCCGTTTTCTATTATAGTACTATTAATTCCAGACCAACACAAAGAAGAAGATGCGTCTGTCCATGATGCACCTCACGTGCGCCATCTACAATCACGACGGCACCGAAATCCTCGGCTCTTACAACGATGAAGACATCTACCTGTTCAATACCAAAATGATGTTCACGTCAAGTGAGTATAAATATTTGCTATGCGCCGCTATCCTTGCTGATGACATCGGGCGTTTCCGGAAGTATTCGGCTGCGCGGGCAGGCTGGCAGAAGAGAAGATATGTCACGTGGCGACTATTCTATTATTCTCTCTGGTTGGACGTTGTCAAAAAAATGTATAAAATTGTATTCTGTAATTATTTTGCTAATATAATGTTTACTATTAGAGAATCTAGTTAATAGTAAAGAAGTTTAATACTAACTGGCAGTGGCAGCCTTAGGGAGGGAGGGAGAATTAGTCAATACGTGACCTCATGCTTACACAAGGTCTTAACCTTATATTTAAAGGTCACCACTCTGTTAACAGATGAAATTAGGAACCATTGTTTCGGTCTAGCTGATTGTCTTCGGTTAACTGATTCAGCGTCCGCACGGAACCTGGACCTCTCACCGACAATTTGCGTTGCACTACTACTTAGAACGTAGTATAGTATCAGGCTGAATGAGATGGACCTTTGCTGGTCTTAATGTTTTCTTTTTTAATGTAATATATAGTGTTACCTTTTTTTTCCCTGTTCTACCTGAACATTCTTATTGCTAGATATCTTTGGTCGGTCGACACTTGCTATGGGCTTCATATCGCTTAACATCAGGTGCAGTGAAGCGACTTTGCTGAGCTTTCATAAAAAAAAATAGTTTAAATTGTGCCAGTAAATAAATCTTTCTTTCCTACCATCTCATATACACTTGACTGACTTTCCAGAGGCGACACCAACCAGGAGAAGGATGGCTACACGCACCGCTACACCGGACACCGGAACAGCGCCACGTTCAAGGGCGTGGCGTTCTTCGGCCCCAGGAGCGAGTACGTCGTCTCCGGCTCCGACTGCAGCCACATCTACATCTGGGAGAAGAATTCGGAGGCCATCGTGCAGTGGCTGCAGGGAGATGTTAACGGAGTGGTGAGATTGCATCGAGGATTTTTATTCTTATGATTTTACGCAAGAATATCAATACAGGGAAGGGGGTGTATCGCAATATTGCGCTCAAATTCCAAACATTGAGTAGAAAAACCCATTGTCACCTTACCTGACTCGAAATTAGAAACTCCCGGTTCTCAGAGTGATGTCGTACCGCGCGTGTATATAATTACGCCATCGAAGCAATCTTTCCAAATAATATTTCAATTTTATTTTGGACCTATTAGGGTCACATTCGCGTACCAAATCCTGATGGTAAATAACTGGCAGTCTAAAATATGACACGCTTTTTGATACGGGCACAGCAATGATCGCACTCTACTTGATGTCAAGTGGAGCAGGGTCCAGATAGTGTCGACTGGCGAGACGATTATCCCTCACAAGTCAACACAATTATGCCGGCCTGTTTGCAGCCGGATATACACACGGCAATCCCGTAACATTCACGCGGGTCGCTGTGTCGGGTTTTGCACCTTGTGTAAGATGGTCGCTACCCGGGCAGATACAATTATCTTACCACCAGCATCGTAGAATGACTCTCTAGAAGTGACTCCCACTACGGTGTGGTTGCAGGTGAACTGCATCGAACCGCACCCGCGGTTCCCGATCCTGGCCACGAGCGGCCTCGACAAGGACGTGAAGATCTGGGCGCCGTACAACCACAAGGACCCCACCTACAACAAGCTGAGTAAGGTGAGGAAAAACATAGAAATACATATTTATCGTCACAGTAGTCACAGTATCACAAGTATTAATAAAGAGAAGAAAAAATATAAATAGGTATATAATTAAAAACACACACCGATACCATGTCCACACCGCGATAACTACAACCACGGTTTTACATAGACTCCATAATGCGATGTGGATTGGTAACATAGTTTGCACTGGATCTAATTTTTATTATGTTCCGCGAGAAAGCTTCGAAGTTGGTGGCAAATATATTATCAAAATCATAATACATTTATATTAGAACTTCCTCGCGTTATTATAATAAAACTATTTTTCGGCTTTCATAGTCGTTTTTAAATATGTCTACGAGTATGGATTGTCGCAATAAAATGCGAAAAATAGTTTATTTTTAATTCACTGAACTGTATACAGTACGTGACATTGTTTTGCAGGTGATCCGCGAGAACAGCGCGTCGCAGCTCCACAGCCCGTTGTTCAACGACTTCCTGCCGACGCTGTACTCGGCGTGGCGCGGCGAGAACCGCCTCTACGACGACGAAGATCTGCCACACACCGGCAATATCGAATTTGACGGCAACATTTGCACCACTTTCTAAATTATATCGGACTTCTAAGAAATAATGCCAGTAGTTAGTACAGAATTCGACGGAATTTACACCTTTCAAACACGCCGGAAAATGTACAAAAAACACACAGCGCATAAGTCGAGTAGGGTTTTCATGATTCTAAATCCAGATGTAATATGAAAATCAGGTATACTAGCATCTAACTAGTATTACAGGGTATTGATTTCGACGGAAACATTAGTGCCACATATGACATTACACACATATACGTATAACATCTAACAGTATGTATAACTGCATGGTCAATGTTATCCAATGTCTAAGATACTGACTGTTGGCTAGTGTCAAAGTTCTTGAGCCTAATTCTATGGAGTATGGAAAATGTTGGCATGTCTAGTTAGAATCGCGTATAAAACTGCAGTATGTATGGTGTAGTGTTCTCGTGGTGTGAGGATTTCAGCTTGTCAATTCATCAAATTAAATGATAATTGGAGCTCATAGGGTACAAATTAAATTGACCTATTTTACCCAACTGTAAGTATAATGATAGGTTTGGCAACAATATCAAAAACTAAGCCCAGATCTATTCTCTTCAGGCTGATTTAGTATTCATTACGTTTTGGGAATTCATTCAACTTGGACGCTAGA
This sequence comes from Manduca sexta, assembly GCF_014839805.1. Classification (NCBI taxonomy): domain Eukaryota; kingdom Metazoa; phylum Arthropoda; class Insecta; order Lepidoptera; family Sphingidae; genus Manduca; species Manduca sexta. The sequence continues at coordinate 15,394,647 of NC_051138.1, forward strand.
TGAAATGTACCGACTAGCTGATTAGATGTAAATGGAAACCCAGGTTAAATACACAACTGGTACATACACAGACGCCTTTCTAACGTTGTATATACGTGTAACGGCTTTGTCTTGCTTCTTGAGTGAGACTTGAGAAGTAAAATGAAACATTGTATTTATAGACATGATCATTAGTAAGGCCTTCGGTGAAATAAAAGCGTGCCTACACTTGGAAGAAGTAGTGGTCATCATGCCATGAGGATTGATTATGATTATATATATTTATGGTGGCAAAAAGCAAGTTTACCATCTTAGGCCATTTTTGAAATATTAAAATACTCTATGATTTTAAGTTTTTATATCATACAATGATACAGTTATTAATATACATTTCTAGATGTTTTTATCTCTCAAGTGTACTATTAGCTGGAATACATATCCTAAAACACGATAGTTTACTTTCTTTGTTTTAACCAAATACTGTCTTTGTCAATTGCTTCTTGATCAGCTATACTCAACCAGTGGCCTGCTGAATTTACAAGTGGCTAACCTGGATTCAATGAATTCATATTTTTTTCCTAAGATCCCTTGAAGTTATTAAATAATAAAATCATTCATTTAATCATGAATACTTTTATGAAAATAAATAATTAATTAATTAATTGATTACATATTTAACATAGTAGATCATTGAATTCATGTTGCCTATGGCACCATGAATAAGATGTCTTTGTGCTCCATAGAAAAAGATTGAGTATGGCTGTTGGGCAATTTTATCCACATAATAAAGTAATATTCAAATAGTATGTGTATTCTAGGTATAAATAATAGCTTGTATAAGCAAAAAAACTTGTCGTATTTTTGGACCACTGGTTCCCATAGGGCGGGGAGTATCGAGGATGATCAAAGAGGTAATAACGATGTCTTTATCCCAAACATATTGGAAGTAGTATCTCTATTATAAATCGGTGTATTGTACATGTTTGTAGTTAAAATAGGCTTATACAGGATGGTTTGATAGGAGGTATGATCTATAAGATAAAAGGCGTTTATGATTTAACACCTATTACACTCGTAATAGGTGGTATACTCTATTATAAGCTTTTAGACTTGAAGGTCAGTTCGTTTTTTACCCAACGCGCATTCTAGGAACACAACTGGAGTGTTTTTTGAAAATTGTCTCACTGACTCGCGTCGCGGTGCCAAACGCCAGAGCAGGACAACACCGGCATAGTGGCCGCATTGGTAGATAGTTCAATGTCTTGACGCGGCCGTCAATGTATAAAAAGCCAATATGTCATAGAAATTTTGAGGGATATATAGCAAATTGTACTTTCAAAACATCCTGTATAATTCAGTTTTGTAGGTAAATGTTTATCAGTCACAATATGTTAACAGTTTTCTTTGCACTCAATGATGTAGTTTAGTGAAATAAGAATACGTATTCTGAAGGTACTTTATTATTTTTATATACCTGTTCTATAATTTTCTCACACTGGTATTTCTTCAATAAACTTACGGTATTGATTTTCTATCCCGGGGGTAGACAAAGGCACAAAAAATATACAAATGTGTTAATTAGACAAACAAAGTTTGTTGGCCAAAGAGAATTACCTCATCACCAGTTTTCCTCTTACGGAGCCCATTTAAGGAAAAATACACGAAGCTAAATTTAAACTTAACCACTTCCAGTTCTTATTTTTAAAACAATGATTATTGTAATACAATTATTACATGAAATAATACAAATTTTGGATAACAGCACTATACATGCACCGGATGCTATAATCAAATCCCAAACAGGAAAATGATAAATTATTATTTTTATATTGCACAATTTGTAAATTTTATTTATGGCAAAAATTAATAGTGATGGATATCTATAGCGAGATCGTGGGATTGGACTTTTATGATTTGTTTATCTTTAGGATCGGTCGCTTGGTTAACATGATTGTTATTAATAGTTCTGGTAAGAAACTATCTCGTTTTTACAATCGCCATTGTGTTTGTGGCCCAGGGTTGATAGGACACGCTTATGAGGAAATTGAGTCTTTGGGTTGCCAAAGACATAAATAGATCATAGAAAGATAGGAAAAGAAAATATTAATTCACTTCATTCCGTGGTTTGACAATAAAATCCATTTCAAATATACAAAAATCATTTTCAATAAACTATCTTAATCGCTGTTTTCGATCTATCAGAAAAATGAGCCAATCAGGTTTCTTTTTTAACATACTTAGAAATGAGTCATGATTGGTTTATTTGGAATGGGATTGAACTGAGGCTGGGATCATTTATTTAAAAACGCTGTTAGTCGTACTTAAAAGTTGAAACAAAATAATGTCTCAAGAAAATACTGCTAGCAAAAAGAATATTTATTTTACCTACAGTTTTAGGGACAATTTTAAACGCCTTTACATTAAAATGTAACATACCATACGGTGTATCATTGCTATTATTTTTGAGTAGGCGTGCCGCTTTATTCATAATTTATACAAGATATTTATTAAAAACCAGATGTTTAATACCCAGATATTGAAATTATAAACCCTTTAGTGCACACATAGGTCTCAATACCTTAATACTATAATGAACAAGTCGGAAACAAAGCGCATTAGTATTAAATAATGTTCAAAGTTGGCTTAATATTTATGTTTATAATTATTTTACCTATGGACAGCCTCGATGGCGTAGTTGTATTACTGTACGACTGCAGTCCTGAAGTGTCTGGTTAGGTCCCCCGAGGGCGGAGCAGTGATATTAGGTTTTTCTTAGTATCAGTCAGAAGTCGAATATGTACCCCTTATGGCGATAGGATCACCCCCCACATGGGCCGGACACAAGGCGGATAGTGGATTTTCGCTCTACCTACCCCTCGAGAGATAAGTCGTGTGTGTAATATTTATCCGACACGTAACATCGGTAATATCAAGCAGTTTTTGCTTATCGTAATATGGGTCACGTTATCTCAACACTTGAGTGTGCTATCAAGAACTTCGTATCGTCAGGTACAAAGATTGTATTAAAACCACATAGGTTTAGTGCTAGCGGGGTGTGAAACAAGTTCAAAGTTCGATGTCGTGCTATCGTTGGTGGGGTTCCTTTTATATTTGCACGGAATGTGGTTAGCATGATATGAGCAGCATTTGTTGTATTAAATCATGTGGGTCGGAAATAAAGTATAGTAGAAAAACAAGCCAAATAACAATTTTCACTAAACTAGACTTATGGGGCTACCATGTTTAGATGAATACTTTAGTTTAAAGGTTTATAAACTAATTCAAATATTTCTTGAAAAACTCGTGCAGTGTTTACAAGTACCCATGTTAAATAAAAAATGGACATATAACTTAGCTTCAAGTCGTATTCTTTATACACCGATATGTCTTTTTCCTACTACAACAGGATCGCAGAGTCTGTGTATTTCTTCACAATCATCGTATTGGTGTATTTACTTCTATATGTCGAACTAATTGGAAGTGTCCACAGTAACAACTATTATCTGTGGTACTAATACGTTATAAGTCGAAAATGAAAAACAATTATGAGCAATTCTTAAATATATTAATCTATACATATTTATTATCAAACTGAAGTGTGTAATGTTTGTTTTTGTATAATAAAGTACCTTCTGGATTTGATTGTAATTATAATGTAGGCCATACGTGAGATTTACAGTAATTACCCAATTATAAACTAGTGTGTTGTATTTATGTAAATTTAATTGTTTAAATATGCATACCTTGATATTAATAGTGCGTTACGAATTTTATTGTGTGCCGATATAATAATCGGTACGATAAATCGGTCAGCATGGACCGTAAATTTATTACGACAGAAATCGGTTACATTTTATTGGTGGTATGTCGGTATACAATGAAATTCGGAACATATAAAATTGTATAATTTTATATGTAACCATTCTTAACAATCACATAGTTTTGTTTAAGTCATTTTTGGTATAAGAAATTTTGAAAAGTGTAAAAAAATATTTATATGTTACGCCTGTGATATGCCGGTTTCGATGTTTGTATTTGTGTTTCTTTTCATTTATGTTAGTGGCTTTAAATTAAAAATGTGTTAATAATGCGCATTTAGTTATAATTAGATATATTTACGGAGAATTATTATTAAGCCTGATATACTCCGGCGAATTTTTGTTCATATATATGCTTGACTCTATTTCTCTTAACTTTAAGATAGTCACGTATATCCACATAATAGTCGATCAGATACTAATATCCAGTCGCTGTTTAATGTTCGTATTGATAATTCAGCTTGATTCATTGTAATGTTACTGTTTCAGAATTAGATAACTTGGGTCATAGTGTTGTAATACGGTAGGCATTATATTGATGTTTATATGGTCATCAAATATATCTTAATGTTGTAATAATAGTTGTTTAAGATCATTTTGCCCGGTTTATTTATTTTTAATCAGTTTAGATATTTCTGTTTGTTAATTATGAGCCAGGTTGAGCGCCTGATTTACGCAACGTGCAAATAAATTGTATTCGTCTAATGAAACGTGACTAAGCCAAACAAAACTCATGTCAACTCTGATCTTAGTTAAATTCTGTTCAAAAAATCAAATATTATTTAGCTACCTTATATTTTTTGGTGTTCACAATTTATTTGAATTTTTGGCAAACAGGCTCTTAATTATTCGAATTTAGCTCAATAGTCCGAATTTTTAAGTTTTTTATAATAAATATAAAATTATTATTGTAACGTTTTCCAATTCCCATTTCTTCTGTAAAGATTAATGTATAAAGGTATTTGACTATTCGAAATGATTATTAATATGTATTTATATCATATATCGCCTTGATTAGATAAATTCTTGTTTATTTTCGTTGCCTAATTAAAACTTTGAAACGTGTGTGTTTCGTAAATTTGCATCACAGAAGTGACGCCAATTTTCATAGTGTATTTTAGCACATTGAGTTTTTGGTTGTCAAATACCTTAAAACTTATTTATTGTCACTGATTTTGTTTATATGATATATATGTTTAGCTGAAACCCGACGCATAGGGTCAACGTATTGTTAAAGTGACAGGATTTCTGCTCATTTAAAAATATTTTTTTTTTTAAAGTTCACATGGAACTAGTTCCTTTAAACTTAATTTGTGATTTGCTTTTATTTAGTTTCATCTATCATTGTAATGGACTCCAAAATGTATGGAGTAACAATGTAAGATTAGTCTCATACTGTAAATAAAGGATTATCTAATTGAATATTTGGAGTTTTTATTTTAAAATTGTCTAGGACGTGTTTTACATGATATGAATAAAAAAATATAAAACATATTTTTTGGCTCCAATATTTCAAAATTAAAAATACAAGTCGTATTATTTGGTAAAACTATTACATTGTTAAAATATTGCCAGCGTACCACCCTTAATATTTTCATTATACTCTTGTTTTTACAACGGTAAAGTTTTAAATCTCCCGGCTTTTGATTTTGCGTCTACTAGCGCCACGCTGTATTCATATTTTGAACTAATAGTTGACGCGCTCACATTTTCCACGATTTTAATGTATTTTATTCATAATAACTTACAATATGTACATCATATACGTTGAAATAGGATTCAACATCATCTTAGAAAGTTATTTAGCAATCAAACGATGTAATTACAAAAATAAAATTGATCATTTTTGTCCACATGCTTGTCATTACTCGTCAGTGGCCGCCGCTCTAGACCAATCAGAAGTGGCGTATGCAGAAGCCCGCGCCATCTTCGTTTTCAAACTGATCTCGCGGCACGCTCGCTCATTCTGTCAGTCAGTCGCGCGTCGGATCCGGGCAGCCGTACAACTTGCAACTTAAGTAGTTAAACGCCAAAATCAGAATAATCATGAGCACCAATGAAAAAAACAGTGAAGTGGCCGTCGACAAGGTCGGTGATGAGAGCAAGGGTGACGCCAAAAGTGACCTAAAAGGAGCGAAAAGGGCAGCCGAGGTGAGTGCACATGTCAAACAAATGTATTCATTTAATCGCTCGCCATTTTATTGAACGCTATAATAAAGGCCATATTACGTTAATTTATCTTTGTTGTATCATAACGTTAGACCGCATGGAGCAAGAGTTAGGCAAGTGTCGTGGGCACAGGAATCGAACCGACTTCAACCGGCGTATTTTTGGACCTCATATCCGCGCGAGTTACGCATTTTAGCGTGTGTGAGGTAATCGATGAGCCAATAACACCATGCCCTATGATGTTGCAAGCATGTGAATATCTTGTCTGGCATGCTATTATAGCGGGCTTAGCTTTGTTTACCCGTTTTCGATACAGAGGCATGACCTTGGTAGAAAAAACATGGCGCGGGAACGTACACTGTCCTCATTGATGTGGTTATTACTAGAAATCATCGTGTATTTGTAGTAGCGTGGAGGTTTTGTATTATTGATTTTATTGCGTATTGTAGCTATTTTAGACTTTCTCAGGGCTTACGTGCATTGTAGCGTGACGCTAGAGAGATAGGTAACATGGCCGGCGCGAATGTCAATGTATTAACTCGCGCCGATTGTCATACGTTTATGTTCGCTCCACGTTATCTGGCTCTTTTGAAAACATCCTTGGCTGTCGCCTAGGATGAAATTCAAAATGTGCCGTGAGTCAGACGTGCCTGTATCATTTGCACAATTGTTATTTTTATGTCGCAGCTTACACTCAAAACTAGTCATTGACCCGGCATTATTTGAATGTAGGTGTACCGTATTTTGTTATACGTTCGTTTCCTTTGTTCAACTGGCACTTGTTCGCAGTGCACACGTATTGCCATTTTGTTGACTAAACTAATCGAGGCGGGAATCTTAAAACATTGCTAATTCACTAAATATGGGGAATGTTTTTGGGATTTTTTTAGTGTGCATCTCTTTCCCTCGTAAGTGATTGGCGTGCTTAAAAACGCATGGCGTACTAGCGCCGCTGCCTAATCGAGGGGTTATATTTGAAAAGGTTAGGTGCGCATTTTCCCAACACGAGACGTGTATGTCCATAGTTTGTGTTTGGAGATTGCTTTATTAATATGTTTTATTATATTTTTATTAATTTGTTTGGCTAATCGGCCACATAGGCTGCGAAAACGGTTGGGTGGGCTATGCGCGGCGGACGCGTTCCGGTCACTCGGCCATGGCAAAAAGGGCCGTATGACCCCGGCTTCGTGGCTCGGCGCCGTTTCCCTCACACTACTAATGACCCCACGCTCCTTTATTGTCACCAATCTTTGTCACCTGCCTTTTTATTACTTCGTGGTTGTTTTACGCGAAATTATAGCTTCTAATCTAGTGCATTTGAAATTGAAACAAATTGGCCGATGGCCAGTTATAACTTTCTTGATCTTGAAACAGATTGAGACACGCCGCATTATGTTATCTTGTAATGTGTAAACAATAATAATGTTAAAATGGCAATGTTTGACTTTTGGTAGGAAAAAACAACAGAAGCGAAAAAGGCGCGAAAGGAAGAAAATGGCGGCGGCGGGGAGGACGAGCCGCATAGTCCGGGAAACTGGATCTGTTTGTAGGAGAGGACGATGTGGACGACGATGACGACGAAGACGTCGAGGGCGAGGAGGAGGACGAGGAGCTAGGAGAGGAAGAAGGAAAGAAGGATCTCCGAGGGGGGGACGGTGTGTACACTGCACCATTGTTTACTATATTAAGTTGATTATTTAATTGAAGAATCACAATGGTGTTAATATTGGAGATTATTCTAACAACATAATTGTTTTTGTTTCAGATGACGACGTTGAGGAGGACATACTGGACGAGGAGGAAGAAGACGATGCGTAATACGCCTCGTGCCTCAGCATGGACAATGTCACAGTGATGTGTTAGTGCTAGTGACGGCCCGGACTGACGCGGCCCCGCCTCGCCTCAACTGCGACAGCAGAACAGACCCACAAGAGCACACACGAGATAGGAACAAACAGTTGGGAACACGCGGGGCCGGCAACGCTCCCACCTAAAACGGGTGCAGTTATAATTTAAATGACAAATGTAATTAATTAAGTGAAATTCAATGCAGATTTTCAATTTTTTACAATATTTAAGTTCGGTACCGAAGCTGTATCATTTATTCTCGGCTCGATGCAACGGGTGTGTAATTAAGACTTAGTAGAATGCTGTTGAATTTTGTCATGAAATGTACAAATGTGTTTTTCGAAAGTAAACTTATTTTAAGTGAAAACCGCTCTGTATTCTAGGTTGATACCTGTAAGCCCGTCGTATGGCGAAATTGTGATATTTTTCTACAGTAGACACCTAACATTTTAACAATGCTTTATTATTGGTACACGTGCGCGCCATTTTGAGACGCCGCGAAAAAGCGACCCTTCATAAACCCCTATGTTGAACACTCCCGATAACCGTTTGTCATGCCTAATTACACATTTCAACGGCTATTGGAAGACTTCTATTTGGTTTAATACCAGATGTAAAAAAAAAAGTAAAATCAGTGTCCAAATTTTGGCGCGGAAAAACTTTGAACATGCAAACAAACATTGGAGTATCATTTGGAATTTCGACTAATCTTTGTTGCTATACGTAACAAATCCGGCTAAAAATAGTGAACAGAACTAAAACCGTTCTGTTAATATTATCATTGACCTGCACGTAACCCATATATCTATATTGTGAATTCTTAAATGAAAGCAGGTCTGAGAAAACGTAACGCTGCGACAAATGCAGATATTTTCGTGAATGCGACCGTTATTAAAATAAACTGAAAAATAAAGATATACTAATTGAAAACACTGGCCAATGTTCTAAAAATCTTTTTCACAAATTTGCGATTCCATAATAAACATGGTCCACCTACTCTAAGCTTAGGGGAAATTATTAAAAAGGTAAATGCGCGCAGATCATCTACAATATGTAGTCTTATTTTAAAATATTTCCCCAGCAGAAAAATACTAATTTGGTCAGAAATAAATTTAACTTAAAATAAACACTGAGCACTTGTTTTCGTTATTACTCCCACGTAGAAACATAATTGTCTGATTTAATAATATTGTAAACATGATCCCAACTTGTCAGCGCTGACGTCACGGGCGCAGTCTTAAGTTGGCGTGCACGGGTAGTGAATAGAAATAGGCCAATGAAGGCGCACTAATAGAAAATAAGCGATGTAAGTCACAAAGCTCAATTCTTCATTTTCTAGTTGATGAGAGTTTGTGTGTACATATTTAGCGTAAGTGAAGCCTGTGATTTTTATATGTAACAGATTCGACACGTTCAGTTTTGTATTGAGTGTCCACCGGTAAGGTCGTGTTCAAGTCGTACTTTCGTTGTCTCGACCGACTCGAAAATGCCTCAGCTCGTACGATTCAATATGGTAATCTAGGTTTTAATTATTGTATAGCGGTTCCGTAGCGGACTAGATCGACGCGTTTTCGAGCCGGGACGAGCGCACACGCTCCGCTGTCAGGCCGGGACGAGACGCGCCCGCCACGACATTTTTGCTAGAAAAACATCACAATTTTGCCATCACGCGCCCCGCGCTCCGCGACCGATAAAGAGAGCGCGACGGCGACGCGCCGCGATAGCGGACGTGAAATATACAAAACCGGCCTGTAATTTTTGTCCATACTGTTACGGCGACTAGCGTAGAACCCGCAGCTCGGTATTCCAGTGTTCCACGATGTGGAACGAGATTCTTAGGTTAAAGTGATTTAGTATGTAGGATGTACGCCATTTTTTACGAAAGGACGCCACGGGAGCCGGCGCTGGGGCGGGGCGGGGTGCGGGGAGCGGCGCGCCCACCCCCCTCGGGCCGCATGGCCTCGTTCGATTTGTGTCCACGCCCCCGCCCCGCGCCGCCGGCCGCCGCCCCTCCGCCGCCGAGGCGTCCGCCTGCCACCACGACGAGCCAACGCGCTCCGTCGTGTGGAAAATTACCCGTTGCGCGTCGTCCATCGCCGGCGAGCGGTGCGGTTCGCCCGCGCCCGGCGATGTATGCAGCGCCGTGGCGCGAGTGTTTTGATACTTGTTGTTGAGTCCGTTTTCCGTTTCGTGTGCGCGAGTGCGCCAGCCGGCGGTGCGCGGCTCGCGGCGGAGGTTCCCGCGCCGGTCCCGCGGCTGCGGCACTCGGCAAGCATTTAGACACCACCAGTCCCGTTGGCGGTCCGATACCAAAGGGAACGACGACGTTTCGTCGAGGAAATTGACGTTGAAATCTATATTATCATATGAGTAAAATCTTATCGTCCCGCCTTTCGTTTGTGGTGAGAAAGAGCTGTCGCATATTTGTGTACCATGCACGACTTATGTGAATACTTTAGTACGATTTTATTTATTTGTGATGTTGAACACTATTGATTTTCTACAATGGACGAAATGTAAATACAACCGATTTTTAAGTAAAAAGTTATTTTGTTTTCGAGTTTATTTATTTACCCGATGCGAAATCATATCGGATATGATACGAGTGGCGATAATAAAGGCGGCGCAGTATAAATAAATATGCCGCAACACTTGGAAGGCGCAATTGATAGGCCCGCGTGCACACTAGAGCGTGCGGCCGCTAACGGTTTTGTGCACACTGCACCGTGCACACAAGCCGCTGGGTCACAAAAAACCATCCCTTCACGAACAATACATTTTGGGGAGATGTCACGAGGGGAGGGGTCTTCACCCTATTTCCGCTTAACGCCAACTTAATTATTAGCAACGAATGCATTTTCGATAGAATTCACAAAGAATGTCTGATATTTTTTAGGGTGACCGCATTATAGGTGTTTATCGTGTTGCGATAATAATATGCCTACCGGGATAATAGATCGTGAACAGGCGCACGAATTGGCAGCTAACTTATAACTACTATGGTTTGCTGACCCGGCATGTCGTTAGGTTCAGATGACACGGATCGCGTGTAGACTAAGGCCTGGGGCACACTGACGGGAGAGCACCTGGGGTTTATCTGCTACATGTTAACACACATGGACACTAAGCGATGTCTATAAGCACGCGGAACGATGAAACATAGTATGTAATCATTGAAAATATACCTCCAGAATCTTCTGTGAAATCAACAATTTAATTTAGTATTTGGCGTCTTGAAGTCTATTATAACATTGCAAGGCTTGCCGAGGCATTTCTAGGTTACCCGACACGGCTTTACTAGGTACACACAAGCGTTGTTTTATATAGCAACAATTGTCGAAATTTCAGCTATATCGTCTTGTCATAAGGTATATATTAATATTTGTCATCTGAAAATCCTCCCTGGAACTGCCGCCAGTGGGCACGGGCTCGAGAGTTGAGGTTAATCGGTAATAGAAAACATCGTGAATAATCATATTATGTAATTTGCTAGCGGAATATAATATGATATTTATAAATAAATCGTAATCAGTCATATGAAGTACAAATTGGATAACGTGACGAAACTTGGTGTTAGGTTGGTGATTCAATGCCGCCGCTATTTGAAAATTAGCCCGTCATGTTTCTACGTATCAAGACGTAAAATGAGGATCGTTGGCAAATTATTGCACAAAGATTATGCCAAAACATACGTTCACTGATACAGCTACTAGGTATTACATTAAATAAATTCTATTTATGGGAAGTTATGTAGACATGTAGAATAATTTTATTGGTGACTCAATGTACCTACGAGTCTATGGAGACGGGTCCGAAACGCATCGACGTAACGGTAAAAACGAATTATATGCATTTATAAGCAAAGAATAGAGCGACATCTATGGTTAAACATTTACAAATAGTTTTCAAGCTAAACGCACAGATGGCGTGAATATAACTTTGTAAAATCATTTATCAGTCATGCTGATAGCGCGTCAGGGAAATTATGGCGCGATATTTAAGTTCAGATAATGAGTTAAATATGTGATGCGTACAATTTAAAAAAAGATAAAAGTAGCCTAATTTGGCTTATTTTTGGGTTCGTGATAGCATTTTGACGGACTGGAATTAAAACTAGCTATTTAAAACACAATACTAACTATGGTCCTGGAATCCAGCTGAGACACGTTCTAAGTCACTGTCTCTATCAAAGAAAATTGTATGTGGGTATAAGAGTATTTATTTTCCTGTAAAAAAATTGTTGTATACCTTCATTTTCTTTGATTAAAATATAAATTAACTGCTCCATCATAAAAAAATACGTATATTTATTTTAAAAAAATCACAATGATAAAGAACCTTATTGTTTTAGTATCTAGTCAGTAGGTAAGTAGAAATGTACTGTATAAAATCTGCAAGTTTTGGATTTAATTTCTAGTTTGAGAAATTTCACTTTAAGAGTAGATTTAGCGAGTCACGAATGCATTAGTTGCAACTCTGCCTACTCTTTCGGGCCGTAAACATATAATATGTCATAATGAATAGTATAAAAAAACGACCTGCGTGGTGACGATTTAATTTCACTGGATGTTAAGCTTGAACAAACGTTTGATAGAATGGACATAGGCTTTGATTCATTCAGCCAGCAATAAACAATTTAGTACGATTCGTGTCGCGTGGTCGAGCGAACGCAAGTACTGCGCGTTCCCAGATACATAAACACGTCGTGTCCTTTTAAATTGAATTGACCTCTCTTCGAATTTGTGGATTTAATTTGGGTTTATGAATGCTGTTCGATCAGAGTCCAAAGTGAAATATTTGGCGGCAAAATGTGACAGTGTTGTTTACACATCAGTGGAATTTATAATATAAATTTTCTCTTTTTATTCAAAACATAAAATATAAGGTGCGTACCTATTTGTTATGTTATGTACTTTTATTAGATAGCTACACTTTAGCATTTAATTAATTTTGTCTTATAAGGATTTAAAAAAGTCATAAAAAATAAAATTACGACGAACGTTTCCGATTGTTTATGAACAAGGTATGATTTAACAATTGATTTGTAGCAACTGTTCAATACGAGGGATTACTACATACAACAAAGAATTACTGTTCGATCGAGTTGAACAGTCTTGTCTACATGTCTTAAATTATGTACTGACTTAATTAATGTTCCAGAACGGTATTTTTAACCTTCATTGTTAGATACTAACATAAAAGTTTGGTGAAAATCACAGTTTTAAAAAGTTTCTAACTGAAACATCTGGGTAGGTATACTTACCTAATATTCTAAAAGGAAATTATTTTAGTTTCAAAATTACTCGGGAATTATACATACTTAATAGACTTTAATAAAAATTGGCTATCTCGATATGATATTTACACTTTATTTTACCTAGTACTATGATTTAAACCAATATAGTCGGTACATAATATCTACCTACATTTTGGGATAGCTACCATATTGCATGCCATGTAAGGTGGCTAGTAGCTACAAAATGCAATATTTTTTGCAGACATAGGTAAGTGTCTAAGTAAATACTTGCCTCGACATATAAAAAAAACTGTCAGAACACTAGCTGAAACATCAAAAACACGTAAATTCATTATTTTAATTTTACTGTGATAATTTTAATAAATAGTTTTTTAATCGTTACGCAAAAAAGGTTTAAAACTTTAATTTCTAAAGTAAAATTATTCAATTTAATTTCTGTCAATCCAGGATATGAATTTTTTGATCAGCGGCTGTTTTAAAAACATTTTAGCTGTCCTTTGGCGGCGACATAAAAGCAAATAATTGGCACTGTTGGCCACACAAATTCCCTTGATTTTAGTACTTAAATAGAACCATGAAAAAAGGCTAATTGCCATAATATTTATTTTAATTAACAGAAATTAATATTTTATCCATGGTTATACCATTTAGCGACTCTAAAATTGGTCCGCTTACGTAGTATCAGACGTAGTATTATATTATTATTTACTCTATGGTTCCCGTCTAAACCTAAACAAAATCCCGGTATAGACTAACAAATTCTGCATTTCTTTCAATATTCCTCTGGGCAATGACAGAATTTATACAGCCAAAATTGCATTGAAATTGTTCGAATTATAATATTATTCAAATACATTTTCTAAAGAATATAATTATGGCCGATTGGTTTATTAATATATTGGCCTATAAATACTAAGGTATTTATAAATTTATTTATCTCCTATAGAAAATCGTTCCAAGTGGAGCGAGTGCGACTATTTATGATGAAGAATAGTCGCACTTATTTTTATTAAAACAGGAAAGAAGTACTTATCCAATAAGCTGCAAAATTCTTATTGCAAGATTAACAAAAATATTTCTTCTTATTAAGTGTAGACTTTTTTATTATATTTTTTATACGTTTTTTTCTATAGTCTATGTTATTCCGAAAGTACGCTGAGGTACGGACATTTCTTCATGCTCAGTATTTTATTACACATCTCAATATACGTGATAGATAAAAAGCTCCTTGTTTACGCTATCAAATGTTATTGACATTGCTTTGTTTGGCTTATCAAGCCTTTATCTCATTGACAAAGGATTTACCTAATTGTCCGTTCGATACAAATGAAATGAGACACAATTTGTTTAGTTAGCTACAATCCTTTGTTCGCTGAGATAACCTTAAAATATCATAATTTTATGAATTAAAATAATTGCGCCATTATTTTACAAAGGAATTTTGGCAAATCTTAAAGTTCTGACCTAAGAAGGATTCTGTGCGTATAAAATATTTGTCATAAAAATTAATGTTTGTTACTTATACAAATAAATAATTAAATACCACAAACTTGATTAACTGAGACTATTTTTAAAACAACTGAAGGATAAAGCAGGCTGCTGGAGCTGGTTCGCAAGACTTTGGCTGTAAACAAAAAAAAAACGAAATTAAACAAATTTCCCGCCTTTATTCCTGAAGGAGTTGTAAGAAGTGCAACCAGGGCGTCCACCATATGTGTTCCGCCCCATCATATGATGGGGGCGAGCCTATTAGGCACTATTTTAAACTCCGGGCTGATATTGAGCAGAACAACCTAATATCACTTTGCGGCTATGGGTAAACATAACTCAAAACTTTTCACAAGTCAATGCACCGCGCTCGTCACTGCGACGCGAGATTTTAAATCCATAATCCACGTAATTATCACACTGATATTACAAACGTAGCAATTAAATAATTTTTAAGATTAAGTTTCCCAGAGGTTAAATTGGCATGCAGCTAAAGTATGCAAGGCCAGCCTTTCTACATTCAGAAATGTAATTCGCAACAAAATGTCACGTATGGGTATAATGGATATACTTACCACGTAAGTATTAAAATCGTCGATATTGCATTCCGCGAATTTAGGCAGTTCAATCTGGTTGGTTTTTGCTTTAGTTATGGTAATGTCTGTGGTATCGAAGGTATTAATACAAATTGGGAGCAACGCCCTACCCTTTATAGCTTGCATTAACAAATGTATGCATTTATCTTGTTTAACTGAAGAATAAACGTCGTCCAATTTTACGTTCTGGCTTGTGTTAGATATAATTTGTGCTAAAAATCCTACTTTGTAACATGTGATATCTGTCGTCTGTTATTTCGCTATGTCATAGCCAGTTTAACTACTGAACAAGATAAGACTTAACATCTCATGTCTCAGGATGGCAAGCGCAGTGGAATACCGAAGAAGACTTTGTAATTCAAGGTGTTTCTACTTTCAATGGTGTTCTACTGTTTATGGGCGGCCGTATCGCTTACCATCAGGCGAATGGCAAGCTCGTCTCGTCAAAGATAAAAAAAAGATTTAAACTTGAAGCAAGCATTGCAACAACTTCACAAACATTGATATTTTTATTTTTAACGGGATTATTCATTATGAGTTAATTAGCATGATTTTTTTATGTCGCCTAACAACATTACGCGCAAAAAATCGACACGGTCAATGGACGAGAAAACTAAAGGAAAGTACCTACTCTAGGTTTTCAGTTTCACTTAGGATTTCGAATGTAATTCTATAAGATACAAAAGCGGACTAGATTAAATTACTGGTATATCATTTAAACATGCCTAACAATCTTGTTTTTAAAGACAGGTATTTATGATGTTTTTCTCAACAATGGAATTGGGTGGTTCGCGATAATTTATTCTTAGATATGGTAAAATTGCAAATGCAAATTGAATTAACCTTCCTAAATCGTATTACAAAAGTCCAGTCCAAAATTTATAAAAAAAAATCACGTTTGATAAATTAGGTAGATTACTTATTCACAGTTTGTGACCTATTCTGTATGATAGCAGCCTGTCGGCTTTTCGACATCTTCAACAATCATTCTAATATTTCAACCAATTTACACAAAACATTAATGAATTATACACAAACATTCCTCTTAAATCATTCCGTCCATTGGTGAAAACCGTATGAAAATTTCGATAGTTTTCGAGTATATCATGCTCAAACAGAGGCGGCGCGGTGTAGATACAGTATAATCTCACTAATCCGGCACTATTAAAAACCGGAGGGTGCCGGATTATTGGAATGTTCGGATTATTGGATTATATGGAAAAAATCATAGGTAAGGAATAAAAGAAAGCATTTCATAGAGTGAATAAATGTTTGTATGTAATGTATTAAATTAACACGTACATGTGTAATTACTTAGTTTTAAAATAATCCTTAATTGAGGTCTGCTTTTGTGCAACTTGTAGTCCTTGCTTAACAACCTTTTCCTTAAGATCATATATAGTAGCACGCCCAACACCATATTCTTTTGCCAATTTGCTCATGTTTTCTCCACTATCTAACTTCCTTAAAATCTCCATTTTATTATTCAAATCTAGTGTCTTGTGTTTGCGTTTATTTGACATTTTTAACGATAAACTATTCTCATTTGAAAGAAAACAATACGTAAGCACGTGATAAGTTTTGAGGTTAGACTGCAATTCGCGACAATGCGAGTAACTGAAACACACAGGTGTAGGGGCGAGGGAGGCGTGGGCAGAAGGTGACGGATTATTGGACGTGCCGATCTATCGAAGTGCCGGATTAGTGAGATTATACTGTACTTTGTTTTATGTTTCACTCCCACAACAATTCTTATACAGAATACCTTTAGTTGACGATTTCCTTTGACCTGAGTACTTTATCTTTTATGTGTTGTTACTTTAAATTCATTTTTAGCGTCATTGCCTTTAATCTCTTTGTATCCGTTTCAAGTATATGACTCATCATCTAAAAAAGTATTTGTTATAATTTGTTGTTCTTTTGTAAAATTAAACCAGTGCATCGACGCCCACTTCAATTTTATATAAACATTCTCCTGCTCTTCTCTATGTTTACGAATTATGAACGTTAGTCATTGCTCCAAGTGGTCTTTGCTTAAAACATTGGAATTGTTTTTATTTACTGTTACATCTTTAGAGGGACAATTAAGGGAGGCAGGAGGAACTGGCAGATTCAGAAATTTAATTTGCAAGAGTCTTAGACGAGAAAGATATTATGAAAGAAATTATAAATCGTCTTTTTGCAGGGAAATTGCATTTGAGTGTTCACGTATACTTACTCTAGGGGTTAAGTTACTTTGGGCTTCGAGGGACGAGTTCGGGAATTTGGGATGGCTCTGAGTAACTTTGTGGCAATACTCCACATTGCATTTGGCACCTGAATGTCGCGTACAAAGTATGCCTCAGACTCAAATATGAAATCATGTGTACGTATTATACTCAAAGCAAAGTATGATTTATGATGGCTCCATTGTTCTTTTGAATTATGTAAACACAAAATTGCTTTATTTAGCGTTTGTATGTTTGGTGACAATAGTGTTTTGAATAATTTATAGCTGCTGTGTAAACTTCTACACTTCGTCGAATGGGAGCTGTTTGCTATGTTAAACAGCAAAGGTGGGGTTAGTTCTTTGCTCCGAAGACAATAACACCAGAGAATTTACAGAGACTATTGATTTTTCTGGAGATCTTTTATTTGCATAATATAAAAAGATTGGTGAAACCCTAGAAAAATCTTCGGATCATCTCCAGTGCCAATCTCTAGATTAATCATTGTAAATCACAAATTATTTCGATGTGCCAACATGAGGTCACGTCTCCACTTTATTAGTGAAACATGTTCGAGCTGGTTCACGTTAGGTTTCAGCGACAGTTTTACCGTTGATCCATTGTGAGGTCATACTGTTCACAGTATATATTGTACTATACTATACATATTATTTATGACCAATGTATCAATTTGATATAATGTAAAAATCTCACAAACTTACGTTTTTTAACTCCGAAGTTGTAAGGCACACACAGGTGAAAATTTCAAACTCCTTTACAGTAACATCTAACCCGACTGAAGTCAGTCAAATGTCGGGTCATGTTGTATTTAAAATTGCTTTTAAGACGAATCAGATACATTTGAGTCATTAAAACTGGGCTCTTAAAATATAGTTTTGCTCGTTTGGTATCGTATAGCTAACTAATCCTTTATTGCAAAATTTTGTTTTTACATAAATTCTTTATATATTTCAAAACTGGCAAACGCAGCATTCTGCATTATGCTTATCACGCCTTAACGTAAGGTCATCCATACTTCAAATTAGTGTCCACAATCAGTATGGTCACGTAACTGTGTCAAAAGTATTGCCCAATTTTGTTTACGTATGCAAATTTATTTAAAAACGGAGGTCTAACTCATAAAGATTTACTTAGTGGTAGCATTAACACAGTTTAATCAGTATATTAAGTGATTAATAGGTAAATATAGTATTTTTTTTTAAGGGCACGGAAAATTGATCCCATGCACTTAATGATAAGTGGAGTGGGGTCCAATAGAATGTCGACTGGCGAGAGATGATTACCCCTCGGCAGTCGACACAATTATGCCGGCCTGTTGGAACCGCAACAAAGGCTGCTCCTGGAACGAACACACTTACGTGGGCCACGTAGGTTTTAACACCTTGTGACCGGTGGTCGCTATCAGGGTGGATATAAAATATGTCCTACCACCACCAAATTAAAAGCAGTTGAAGAGCAGTCTATGAAACAGCAAATATTTTGTTGTGTGCGTTTTAAATAATTCAATTACGAGTTTCTACGGTTCACTTCAAGGGCAAATGGAGGACTATTTTAGTCATCGGTTTTTTACAAGTTCCTTCTAACATCAGGCAGAGATAGTGGATTATCCAAACGCAGTTAACTCACAGGCTGCAAATTGCGACCATCTGGCATTTTTTAATGCAAATGTAAAGACCTACGGATCTGGACGAGGCCTCACAAAGAAACTCGTTTCTTTATTGATATATCACAAGCTTATTTCGCGTCTGCGTCATACGTCTCTGCATAATATTCAACAGTTACACAGATCCATTTTCAATGAAAAATTATGATTTCAGAACCTCAATTTTTTCTTCAATTCTGGTTAAAAATATAAATTAACTAGCTTTTGTTCGCTTCGCACGCATAAAGTTTTCCGTTTTTTTTTTCAACTTATTTGATATGTATTATTATTTATTACACGAAATCATTAGAAATTATAACTTATGTGTTATTCTGATGTACCTATAACCAATATTTTTGTAAAGTTTCATCCAAATTTGTTCAGTAGTTTTTTCGTGAAAGAGGAACAAACATATATACATCCATACATCCATCCTCACAAACTTTCACATTTATAATATTAGTGGGATTTCAGCGACAATTGAAGGTTCCTGATGCTTATAGCCCAGGTTTTTCTTTTTGAGCACCAATCGATTATATAGCCACTACTAGCACAATAAGTTGGACTAAGCCATTATTTGTTACATTGTTATACCTACATGTATGTACATAATTTATACTAATAAATAAATATATCAATATTAATATCATTTTCTCAGCCTACACAGGCCACAACGCAAATAACCAAAAAAATCATTTGAAGTTAACGGTCAATGTCCTATTGACACAGTAAATAAAGAAGCCAGTAAGTATGAACATAGTTATGTGAATGATAGAGATGGCAACCTTGGCACACTGGCAATTGGCATATACACTGTTTTTATAAGTTTGCCTATCTATAAATTGACACTGTAGTCTAGTAGAGAGCAGCGGATTGATGTGCCGTGGTCTTAGATTTGCTTCCAAGAAAGAAAATAGTCTTGTGTGCCTGTATTGTGAAGGTATTTTGCAGGAATATAATAAATATAAGGATTTGATGAGACGTCTAAGATATAATCAAGCAAAGTTTTGAAATGACAATAATATTTTTCGAAATGACTAGTACCTTGTCAATATAATCTTTGGCCCGTCGAACCGTGGTTGCGTAAGAGGACAAACAAACAAGCATATTCATATTTACAATATTAATAACATCACGGTGCTAATTTAATTTGAAGTTACTCTACAGATTATAATTAGGCAAAATTGAAATATTATGACCGCGGCGTTTTGGATCAAAAAGACCGGTTAAACAAAATCAAAAGTTACAATCGACCTCAGATGACCTTTTGTTTCGGCGGATATTATGGCGCTGGAGCCAGTTTATGCTGTAACTAGCTCAAGGTCTCCATTTCTGTGAAAGACGTCGGATACTTTTACAAAATACTCAACGTTTTCCTAACAGTGGACAATGTATGGTTGCAGACCTAAACGAAAGTGGGTTACCTGTAAATGACAATCATGAACAATAATCCTCTACAGTGGAAGAATTGTGTCAAAGACCATTTCGGTAGTGATCAGACGTCTTAGAATGGGGCACAACAAACACAACATGCCGTTTCGTGTCGTTTAATTATGATTGGTCGAGAAACCAAAGCTTTGGTCACGTGTTAGACTATCGACCAATCACAATGAGACGACTCGGATGCATATTTTTGCTACCTTCTAATGAGGCAAGGGTATTAAGGCGATACCTCAAGGTCCATTTTCATACATTTTGTTTCACCTTTAATCTGGGTAACTAAACAAGTATTGGCAAGTAAAGAATTTAAATTCACGTCTAGTTAGTGATTAGTTCTCGCAGTTGAAAGAAAAACGTAAAAATAATTAATAATCATGGATATTTCTGCCTTTAAAATTTCGTCATATTAAATTTTAAAGGCCGAAATATCCATGATTATTAATTATTTTACGTTTTTCTTCAACTGCGAGAACTAATCACTAACTAGACGTGAATTTAAATTCTTTACTTGCCAATACTTGTTTAGTTACCCAGATTAAAGGTGAAACAAAATGTATGAAAATGGACCTTGAGGTATCGCCTTAATGCAGGAGATACCTCTGATAATTGATGAACGTTATTGCATTGTTAGTCGGTACATGGTACACCTTTGGTACACCTCGTCATATTAAATTTTAAAGGCCGAAATATCCATGCAAAATTTCGTCATATTAAATTTTAAAGGCCGAAATATCCATGCAATATTTCGTCATATTAAATTTTAAAGGCCGAAATATCCATGCATATTAATTATTTTTACGTTTTTCTTTCAACTGCGAGAACTAATCACTAACTAGACGTGAATTTAAATTCTTTACTTGTCAATACTTGTTTAGTTACCCAGATTAAAGGTGAAACAAAATGTATGAAAAATGGACCTTAAGCTATAACCTTAATTACTTTACGCAACAAGTAGGTTTCTTGTTAGACTGTAGGCGTCAAGGGGATTTGTGAGTGTCCACTCTCCGCCAATGTCAAGAATCCATAAATGCAAGGGA
The DNA here is from genome assembly GCF_014839805.1 of Manduca sexta. Lineage (NCBI taxonomy): Eukaryota > Metazoa > Arthropoda > Insecta > Lepidoptera > Sphingidae > Manduca > Manduca sexta. Next base: position 15,416,149 of record NC_051138.1, read on the forward strand.
CTACTTAGCGTAGGTATTATGTATAAACAAACATACTACTTCTGTTGCATATGCCCTTACTTCTTTCATGAAGTAATTAAAACATTTAGCCTCTGTCATATCAAATATCTTGTAATTGATAAGCGATAATGATCGATACAGATGTTGCGCAAATCGACTTAAAAACTGGTAATTCAATGAATGAGTTCAAAAGTTCTCTTGTGAAGTGAGTTTTGAGTTTAAAGGCCAACCTTGTCCAATTCTTAGTGAATTGGGCATTCGAAAACGTATCACGATTCCTCTCATTGAGATTATGACCACTGTCACCACCCATTTGCTTGGTTGTCACGAAGTAGTCACGAATTCGGAAACTATTCCAATGACAGCGTTATTTTATTTATCCCTACTCGCTCGGTCGTGATACTTTTGTAAGTTGGTTGATTTTCTTACGCTTGGGATTCGGAGGCGAGCGAAGTCAAAATTCAGTTGTCATGTGAGATATTTGATGTTAAATAATGCTTGGTAATTACACTGGCTTCAAGATGCGGTAAATCCGTACATTTAGTGGGTAATTGCAGACTGCGGCCAGGCATTAGAAATAGACAAAGCGATGTATTCAGAGAGACATTTACTGGTGGTAGGATATATAGTATATCGGCCGGAATAGCGACCGTGGTACACAAATTGTTAAAACCCGTCATAATGACCATCAAGTGTGTCGCGTTCCAGTATCAGCCTTTGTATGTCTGGTTCCAAGGCTGAGCGGTAATCATCTTTCGTCAGTCGACATTCTATTGGATCCCACTCCACTTACCATCAGGTGCAGTTGATAGAGACACAACCGATATACCTTAATGCGAAAGAGATTTTTGAAGTCAAGTTTCTCACAACCATGATATGAAACATAAAGATATTTTGTTAGCCAGCATACCGCTGAGGCAACTTACAATATTATGAAAGCGGTCGCTGAGACTATGTTGTGAAACGTACTCATGTTCATCTCTAAGTTACTATAGCTATGTTGCGAAGTTGACCTTGAAGGAAAACTCTTTGTGATCCATTCCTAGGATTTGGTAATAGGTTATAGAACTGGTTTAATTAGGTAACAACTTACATAGATGTGTCATTTTCATGTGGAAATATGTAGAACTAAGGTGTTTTATAAATATATTACTAATATTTGTTTATTATGTAGAATATTGATGCCAATGTAATTACTGGGCATTATGAGACATTTAAAATGTCTGGATATCTAATGTAGTGCAGTAAACATAGTAATAGATATTATTATAAGATCTAGAGATCGAAAATCTAATGATGTTAAAAATTATAAGTAACAATGATAGGTAGAAGGCTCGCTGTCAGGCAAAGAAGTATTTTGTCATAATATTTAGTTATGGAAAGATAATGGAATTGCCCCGTTTCAGAACTATGGAATCATTCTTTATATTAACAATTTTTGGTATTATTACAAAATACGTCCGCAAGAGCACATTTTGACAAGGAGCCAAATGGTGAAACGAAAAGTGTCATAACATTGGTACATTATATTTTTATTAAAGGTTGCCACAGGTTATTTGACAGGAACACCGAAATTATCTTATTCGTTTCAAATCCAAACATATTACACACCTTGTAATAATTAAATTAGTATCGTAAATGAATAGCAACCGACTCTCATTGGCAACCTGTTTCCCTAGTGTGATTGCGGCCTTATTCTTTACTTCTGGGAGGTGTGATCTGCTTGTGATTCTAGACAGCCCATAAAGAATTTTGCACACATTACGTGCCGGCACATGTTTTGCATTACACGTAGTTCCTGCTCATTTGTCTAGGCTTAAGTTTTCCTCGTCCGATCGAAAGGCTCTGACTATATCGATTTAAAATCGAATGCAATGGAATCGGTAAGCGATTTTATCGATAACAGAAAGATACTTGATTGATCGAATAGATTGAAATCCTTTTATTTGATTGTCTGACACTTTCCATGTCTAAATGCAAATCACTTCAGCTAATATAGAACTGTAAAAAAGAGTCACGTTTGATTAAGGATCAGACTCTTTCACTTTTTAACTTTAGTTTTTTTATTGCTTTGAATGACGAGACGAGCTTGCCGTTCGCCTGATGGTTAGCGATACGACCGCCCATAAACAAACATATAAAAACATCATCCAACATCTTGAATTACAAAGTATTGTTTGGTATTCCACTGCGCTCGCCATCCTCAGACGTAAGATTTTAAGTCTCATGATGCCTGTAGTTACACTGGCTATAATGTCCTTTTAATCATAACACAACAGTGACTACACGCTGCTGCTTGGCGGGAGAAATACGTATAGTCTGGATTTTTTTTTACAATTAAGAACTAGATTAGCAAATTAATTGACTGACAGTGATACGTGTCTATAGACAGTATAAACATCTCAGAATATTGAATTACAAATTGTATGGTACGATACTTATAGTACATATACATGCTACACTACCCCCACTGAAGGAATGGACTCTTCAGTCCAGTGTCATAATATCCAGTTATAACACTGATTGGAGTGTCTTTTAATCCGAACACATCGCGGTCTCAAAACAATTTTAGTATTGGTTCAAAAATAAAACAACAAAAATGTGTAATGAACATTAATATTTATTTAAAAAAATAACTAATGTCAGGAATTAGGGTACAGTTCCTATTATCTACCATATATTAAACGTAATGGAATTTTTTATTTAATAAAGGTTACCTGCTTTAGTTTACGGGTTATTTCCGTGAATATGAGTAAGCCATCTCAGCTCTTGCATAATAAAGAAACATAATACTCATACATTATTAACGATTGTCTCACGGGTGGCAAACGGCAGGTGCGACGTAACTATGTACAATGCAACCCTCGAGGCGCAGGGGCGTGGAGACAGCTGTGGATAGAAGGACCGAGGGTTCAATTCCCGAGCAGACAAATGCTTGTGTTATTGGATAATATTCATGTGATCTGTATTAGAAAATATCCAAAGGGGAAGTTAATATGGTATAGAAGGTATACATGGGAAAATGAGTAGAATGGAAACAGGATTATTTTAGGTGTGCATTAGTTTCGTAGTACGTCAAAAGCTATGACCAAATACATAACAATATAACGATATGGTATGCTGCGCACGCGCATGCGGTCTGTTGGTGTCATTGCCAATGCCCCTGTTCCGTACAACGTGATCGCTATAGGATATTGTGTGTTTTAGTGCTCTATTTGTAAGATTATTGGTTTTGATACTTGATAGTGAAAGGATTGCTGGTAATCATTCATAGTTCTTGAGAGATTGTGGTAGCTTAGTTAATCTTTAAGGAAAGGATTGGGATACCTCGTGGGGTATTTGTCTTCGCTGTTTTCACTCCTCGATATGGAACCATAAACGGGATTAAATTGTTTTCAAAGTCAGTGGTATCTCCCGAGTGCCATTCGTGCCAATTGGCGTGAGCCAACAGCGGTGCTGTGAGGAAAAACTATAAAGGGTAACGTTAGGAAATTTGACTTTCCCGATTTGCTCTAAGATGATCCTGCCACCCGACCAACTGAAGATTCATGTTTATGTAACCTAGGTACATCGTCATAAGAATAGAGATTGAATGAAATCTGTTAGGAATGGTTACTGTTAAACATAATAACAAGAATGAAACAATTGAATCGACTTGGTATCGTCATACGTACTATACTTATCTTTAGCTTGAATGATTTCAGAGTGATAGGTTATATTTTCTATGTTTTTGTTCCAAAGGCGAATAAAGTTATATTTAAATATTTGCTTCGAATAAATCACTGCTAAATTATTGTGAAGGTTTCTGTGGATTGTATTTTTACCTTGTTCACTGCCCTTGGATACCCAGCGGTCAATAATATTAAATAAACGATAAAGCATAAATGGCTGTTGGTACCTCATTACCTTTGTATTTGAGCACAAACAATTAATTTAATAGCACAAATATGTTTGGTAGCATTTGTTTTTATTCATAATTTAAGGTACCTATAAGTCCACGGTTATTCGCGAAAGGGTGCGGTGGCCGCGGCCAAATGGATTGTTTCATTACTGTTCAAGTTATAAAAAGGACTACATATTACAACGTGTTTTTCGGATTAAGATTTCACAGATAAATGCCTATACCCCGTGAGGAACGTTTTTTTTTAATCTTTTAGGGATTGGTTCTATTGGTTAAGTACATACTTACTCTTACTTATTGAAAATTTCAAACATCTCGGTTTTAATCTGTAAGCGCATCTTTGCCAACAACCAACCGTGTTCCCAAACGTACGTACTGGCACCAGATAGTGTTAAATTAGTCCTAAACTCCTCTACTTCACTGTATGAAGTATATTTTGCTCAAGGGTGCAATCTTCCGGGTAGTCGCTGTGCGGCGCGGTGCCCTTGGTTGTCTCTTGTGATTTGCTCACGATTTTCCTTCCACAAATTAGTCATTCCGTGAGTTAACTGAACCGTTTTGTATCTGCACGTGCATGGAATCATTCTGGTCTAAGATGATTTGTGACAAAAAGTAGTGAACGAAATAATGATTCCATGGTTCAGAATGGAGCTACAATGTGATTAAAATAAAATAATTGTTTTATTGAACTTTACAGAACCTACATATTAACATCCTCTAAATCCTATTAATGTACTTATACCATTAGTTTGAAAAGCCGTGTCTAACAGAGAAGTGGAGAACATTCGCATAGTTTTGTTCATTTAGTCCTAGGTAGTAGAGTAAAAATTTTATTTTAGGTGCCTATTTTACCAACACTATGACCTAATACAGGTGACTATTGTGAGTCATTGAAGTCACCATTTTATACCGTATAGTAACAAAGGCCACTGTATATACAACAGTGATAGCTATACAATATCTTTTTAACCTAACACGCCAAGGTTATACCCTGGTAGAATATGAAGTCTTAATTTGAATTTGTTATACTATAATCCGAAAATAATAGCTGTCATGCTGTGCGGGTCTTGACCGTGCCTAAAATGATGGCATCGACGGCATTGTCAATTTTTATATGAATGTAATTTTATTGGAATACATGAACCCTGTCTCCCACAGATGTGGTTCGCGTTGCTGCTGCTGACGTGCGCGGCCGGAGCGAGCGCGCTGCGCGTCGGAGTTGGCATTGCGGACGTCACTGGACCTCCTGCGGAGATCGCTTTTGTGAGTATATCATTTTTATATAATACTATATAGTTAAATATAGGTAAGGTGGTGGTAGTGGTGGGGAAACGTGTGTTTTCACCGGCCTGGGCGGAAAGTAAAGATACCACAAAACAAAAAAAGCGCCGCGCTACTGATACAAATATGAAACAGTAAAGTTCACAATTTTCCAAGTTTGTATTTTATACATTTTGCCGCTATTTCAGAGTCCTTGGCTATATTGTGAGAGCGACATATTTAAGAATCTTAATTGCCTTTCAACACAACATTCGAAGAGATAATTTTATAAAAATATTTGCCCCAAATGTATAAAAATAGCAAATTTTCTTAAAAAAGAATATGATGCAGGCAGGTAGGTAAAAATTAAATTTTATTTTTATTTAGACTTCACTGGGTCGAGGATATTTATAAACCACTGGAATATATTTTGAACACATTCACAACTCGTAGCCTCTCACAATTCTTTGATAACAATCTGCGAATTACTCAATGTTTTATAATTTAGTGAGAATGCTCTAACAAACTGTAGCGGAGCTCCGAAACGAGTCAAGGCTTCTTCAGTCAATGACTACAGCCGATGTGCATGAATGAGTTGATTGTTTTATTCTAGAATGATTCATTGTGAATTTGACTAAAGTTATATTAAAAATAAATTAACATACTTTTGTTATCGATAAGCAAGAATATGCAACGGTCTATGGTTAAGAATTTGCTGTATTCGGAACAGATCAGTGGTGAAGTGTCAATATAACCCGATTCCTGCCGGCTTCCCGTTATTTTCTTCTTCTTACATTCTTACTTGCTTCCCTTTCTACATTAATTCTACATAAAGGAAACGATTTGCAGTCTTCATTTATGCATATTTAACCTATATGTTGCGTCGGGGTCCCTTTCAGTAAAGTTCACCTTCGTCACTGGAACAGATTGAAATCCGATAAACATGGAATTATGGCTATATTTATACTAATATTATGAAGAGCAATGTTTGCAGGTTTGTACTGGCTAAGCAATGAAACTACTGAACCGATTTTGAAAATTCTTCCGCTATTAGAAAGCTACATTACTCCTGAGTGTTATATGCTAATTCATATCCCCGAAAACTTTTCCACACGGGTGGAGTCGCGGGCAAAAGCTATCTACAATATTGCACAAATAAATGGCAAATTAATGGACCTGTCTTTCGAAGTAGTTATCGACAGTTTTCAAGGTGTCGACCAGCATAAATCTTTCAGCTTTGCTTTTAAGACCCTGGTTGTTATTTTTATATGAGGTCAGAGATGCATTGGCCGGATATATCGTGACAAAGTATTGAGAGACGGAATCACAAAAAATCATAAAGTTTTTGATAAAATTCCTAGCAAATAAGGTTCAGCCCAAATTTCGACTACATCTTAACTGCAGCCAACGATTTTTCCATCGCCGTCTTATAACGACATAGCTTTACAGTAAAACCTCGTCGATGATTGAATTACAAAGCGTTGGATATTGTTTACCGATGTCATAAAAAATACTGCTTAGAGGCTTAGACAAATTTATCAAACAGTTCCGCATACAAGAAACCCATTCAGAACTCTTTATCTTTGAATTTATTCGTAGTGTGTTTAGGACAGAACAAAGAATCACATGAGCGATGCGTACGCGCAGCTGTTCTTGTATACCGACGCCGTAGTTAGATCACTGTGACGTTAGGATCAATACAATGAACGCATTTTTTATTGCTTACTAACAGGATTGAATTTAGACGTGCGGCTGGGGGACAGTTCGGTATTGATTAATTAATTTACATCAAGGAATGCAACGTTTGTGTTTAATTACCATAATATTTTAACTGCGTTGTAGTATTCATCATCAAATTTTATTCGGTTTAGTAACCAGTTATTTCTGGACAACATCAAAGGTAGTTTATTATCTAAATAAACGAGGAATTGCGTGACTCGCAAACCCATACTTTTAAAACGCAGTTTACGGCCGAAAACAATGTTCTACTTTCAGCATTCCACGCATGAGTAATGGGTCTACTGACACGCCGCGATGTTCAGTCATTTACATTGGTGTCAGGCGGAATGCACTTTTTGTGTGCGTTAGTTACCAACTTGTTAAAACTGTAATATAGTATCAAATAAATATAGCTAAATAAACTCGTATTTGTGAGGTAATTTTATGTATCAATATTTGGCCTGATAACGATTTAGAAGTTTTATTATCGCTATGTGGTATTCAGTCCCTATTTCCACATTATGATATGAACGTGTAAACACAAGACGACTTTCCGGTGTAGCCCCCGGAGTTATCTTCCACGGCTCTGCTTCGATCTATCCGCAACCTTGACTTTGACTAAGGTCAATGGATACAGGGATATTGTTACGAATTGTTATCATTTGGCATGTGGCTCGATCTCTCGCGGGTCAGTGCCCGTGACCTTCCTCTTAATCCATCCTAGTATGTTTGTAGTAACCTTGACCTCGGACAGTGCACACACAACGGTACATTGTTTAAATAATTTCGGGCATGTTGTTCCAGTGCCTTTGTGGGTCACGTCCTTTAAATTTCGACCCAGTCCTTGACCGTGGTCAGTCGACGACGGGATGTTTACTTAACCTGATTACTGCGCACATGTTCTATTTTGTGGGTCAGTTCCTGTGACCTCTTTCCAATTTCGTCCCAGTACCCATTCACCTTGACCTCGGTCGATGGACTCCACACGGGACATTGTTATTTGTTACTGCGTCCGATATCGACCTATTTATAGCGATTCATGTAATGTTAATAATACTAATGTGTTTTCGCTTGAATATAATTTGAGCTGAATTATGCAGCAATGTATGGCGATTGTATGAACATTTATTCCAGAGGTAAACTAAACTTTTTTTTTATTTGTCTACATTGATTAGTGAAATCAGGCCAACATTTTAGTTTTTTATTATCAAGACCAGATTTCATGGACCCGCTTAGAAATTGTGAACCTTCATTTTTTCGTCACACCACCGTGATCCCCGTAGATTTCAGGGGTCCACCCGGAGCGGAGCACTTTGGGAATCAATGATTTATTCGAAAGCAGGAAATGAGAATTTATCTTTAAGCATATTAAATACAGTGTGGACATTATGACACTAAAAATCTAAAGTCTCAGAGTAAAGCAATTGCGTCCGAGCGGTAAACACATTTGGTAAATAAGCGAGTAGCAACTGTAGTACATTGATTCACCACAAAGGGTCTACATCGCGAAATGAGGACGTTTTCTAATCGTAAACCATTTGCAGTGGGTCTGTGAGTTTCTCTGCCTTATTATCAATGCCATTTTCACTGCGTAAAATATTTTATTTAGGTACATCATGATTTCTTTTGTTAATTGGCAAGTGCGTGTCATTGTAAAGTTGCTTGTTATGTGTGAAAGTTGTATGCAGACCGCTTCCAATAGGTTTGTTTAAAAATATTTTCCGGAAGTAGTAACTAACGTTTTACCCTAAAAATCACCAGAATTCCTTAAAATTGATTTTCACACGTAAAATAGTATAAGAAAGATTATAATTTTGTTTATATGATAACCTGAGTGTTTACAACTAACATAAACTTATTTGACAGAGAAATTTATCACTTGTCAATAAACATTCGCATAAAAATCTCAACCCGACTATAATATTAAAATAAAGCTATATTGCGGATACTATCGCGATTTTATATTATAACTAGCTGACCCGACAGACGTTGTCCCGTCTTAACTATGAATTTGCAGCGCGCATTCTGTCAATCGCTGACAGTTATTTTAAACAATTGACAGTTATTTAAAATTAAGTTTTCTTAAATTTTCTAATTTTCCGGGCAATTTTTTGAATTTTTTCTTTCATAAGATCCTTCTCCTGACAATAACCAATACAACAAAAAACATATTGTGAAATCGGTCCAGCCGTTCATGCGTGATGGCGTGACCAAGGGAAATAGGGATTCATTGTTATATATATAGATAGATTTTCTCCCGATGTTTTGCAGCCTTCGTGGTCACGGGTCGGACTGGCCATGAAGGCTGTTGAAAATAGTTTTATTTCAATGTCAAACATTCGCGTAAACAAAGTATTATTGTTAGTTGATATTAAACATAAGACAATGTTATTTCAAGATCCCTATCGTGTAATATAACTTAAATGATGTAATGCTTCATACGGTGTAGAGTATTCAGTGTGCTTGTTTCCCAAGCGTAGAAGACTACGGCGCATTTGCTATTGATTATTTTGTTTTCACGTCATTAAAGTTTCATTGTGTAGATTGTTTTGTTTTTGTAGCGGACCATTTAACAATAACTTTTAAATGTTTGGCCTCCAGAAATACTACGTCTATTACTCTGCTCTGTATTTATATCAGACTCAGATAATATGATATACAAACTTGAATTTATATTAAAAAATTATTTGAATCTGTAAAATGTTATATATTATTTAGATTCCGTCAATATTAACGCTACCACCAATTCGGAAAGCAGTGCTCACCAGAGAAGAACGGGCAAGAAACTCAGGCATATGAATGACTATGGAATAAGGCTAACACTGCACTGTTTCTTTGTGTCCCTTAAAGCGCGAGGTTCTGGGCAATTGTGCCGTTAGGCAATGACCTTCGTTACATTTAAATGTTATTCAATGCGCCTTACAGTGATAATTAGCAAACTTACTTATTGGCGTACAATATTCGAACTTTTTAACGATAGTACGACTTTGTTCTGCTTCGCCCAGCATCCAGTATAGGATCACTAAATATACCTTATAAGATACACATGATACCTATTATTATATTGAGTGTAAATATGAAGTGAATTGAAGTAAATACGGACGATCAGAGTTGTCTCAACTGTGTTTGTGTCGGCTATTGGCAGTGGCGACTGTGTGCTGTTGTCCGCTTTAAAATAAACGTTAAAGTATTTTTTATTCTTTTCAACCTATGTCAAATGCTGCTTGACGAAACAGGACAACAAATAGTAAATAAATTACGCGCTCTTATCGTATAAAATGATGATGGCGCTTGATTTGAAGTGGTTCATTTTTGTACCTATTATAAAATCTGTTGTGTGAATAAAATGTAATGGAGTGTGACGTTCTGTTTAATTTATTAATTTCTAGTATACAGAGTGGAAAGTAAATACAATTTGGTTTATGTTTTTATTAAGTTTTGTTTTCAGGAAATAAAGTATGATTCGGTTAGGTTTTACTTTGACAAAACAGTCTAAGGGTAAAATATTTGTGAATGATACTCTTTAAAAGACGACCGGATATAAAATAATTGTCCTGCATATTGAGGAAATAGAATATCTACAAGTCCATAAGTACGTGATGTAAAATACAAGGGCATACTAGGGTTATCAAGTACTCGATTTATCAATATTATTTATTTTATACAAGACTACTTAACATGCAGAACTATTAAATGAGTATGTATTTACATATACCTATATATTATTTTTATTTACTATTACAATTTTTTTGTTATTATTCCTTAAATCCTTAATTATTATTTTCATCGAAGAGGCAGCCCTATATCAGCAGACTGGTAACCGGTCGTCATTCCAGTTCTAACCTCGGCTGACGCCATTTGTCCATAATAGGTTATAGGACAAGTAGAAATTGTGGCACATAATTAATTGCTTCATGTATTTTAATCCAGCAAGTATGAATTTGCATTCATTATGACGGTTTTTTGGTGAACGGTCTCGTCGAATCCCTGATACTTTTACAACGATCCCTAAGGAAGCCAAAGAGAAGGAAGGAAAGTTCCTAGAATCAGGGGAGGAGGAAAATATCAACAAACCCTTTTCCAATGTGCGTGATATTTGGTATTCTATTAGAGGAGAAGAAAAAGTCAAACCTTTTTAGATCCCGGAGAAAGCTTTGCGATTTGGTAATTTCTTTCTTTCTACGTAAACCATTTTTTTTTCATCGATTAAAGTTGAAGATTCGTCATAGCTACTTATACAAGGGTGGAAAAAAAAATTTACATTTTTATTACAGTAAAATTAAAGAAGTACCTAATTATTATAAAATCATTTATTGTAACCGTATAATTTCAAAGTACAATTTGCTGGTTCCTCATTTTTTTTTCTCGTATTAACGGATGAGTTTCCCTCGTCCATTGTGTTTTGTAAATATAAGAACTTCCCTTCAGTTCTTGTTTAAATTATTCTTCTTTTTAAGTTTTTATTTGCGTAGCATTCCTTATATGTAAACCAAGAACATAATGAGAACCAAAACAATACTGCTATTAAATTATGTTTGCAACTTTTTTCATTATTGGTGCCGAACTTGAGGGCTGGTGGGGAATTCCTGCTCATAACTATTGTAATTTGTTAGGTATAAATATTTCTTGTTTCCCTCACTCGTCTGGTCTACAAAATTTACGATTGTATGATCTATGGTAGCCAGTTGGACAATTATCTCCGTTAAATGAATTTACTATACCACGAGCATAGCCATGAAAATTATTGTGGTTATCGTAGAGTGCATTGTTGTATTTTTGTGAACTGTTTAGGTTTTCATTATTGATTCTTCTTCCGCTCGTTATATTATTTTGTAGTATTATAGCTTCGTTGCTTGAAAGAGTTATGTTTTTGATCTTATCACTGTGTATTACTGCCTCTTCTTTGGTAATTCCATTAGTATCTTCTAAATTTCTTTGTACACCACACAACACACATTTTATTAGACACAACAGCACTAACGACTTCTTCATTATTATATTTTACGTAGTATGCGATGTGTTTATTTTACTATAGTTTAATACTGATTTTATTATCAAAGGGTGACATTAGGCTATAAGAACCCAGACATGTTAAACATTACATAATTATTATTTTACATAATATGTATAATAATTATTGCTCTCCATAATTCTTAAAGGAAATAATGTGATTTGAATTTCGAACTGATAGTTGTTAGTGGTCTAGTGTGGTACAGTCAACAATAAAAGTACCCGAATAAATTCAAAATTTTAAGTCACCTTTAAACTTTTGTGTTCGTTATCCGTATCATCAATCGTTCTTTCTTCACTGAAATATATTTTTCAAGGTTTACTTTATTTTAGACGATGAATAATTTTTTTTTCGATTGAAGTTAAAGTGTATAAAAGTTTTGAAGTTTTTATTTGTTCAGGTACTTTAAAAGAACCGCTTAAACAGGGTTAAATTTAAGTTACGGATTCCTTAATACGGAGGATAAATTGCTGGTGGTATGGTACTTATATTTTGTATCCGCCCGCATAGCGACTACCGTACGCAAGTTGTCAATATCCGCCAGAGGCCCATGGTGTCACGTTTCGGACAGCTTTTAGTTGTATATATTGTTCAAACAGACTGGCATAATTCTGCCGATTAGCGAGAGGTAATCAACTCTTGTCAGTCGACATTCTATATGGACTCCAATCCACTCACCAGGAGTAGTAGGGTCACATTGCCGTATTCCAATAAAAAAAAAGAAAAAAAACAGAAATTCCTTAATAATATATCGTCAGATTAAAAAGAATAATACAACATCTAGCTATTAATTATAGTTTATTTCTTGGAAGTTTATTTATTTTACCATTCGTAATTATGTGAAGCAGTTGCTGATGGTCGGCTGGGGATATATTTCTGCTTATGCAGCTGTTGTACACTGAAAGGTTCACATCTCCAAATAGCAACCAATAGTTTCCATTTGTCACGACGCGACTACGGCCAACACTTCCCGTCGGTTGATTTGTGGTAACCTCGGGGACAGGGCATAGATGAGCTTATCATAGTAATAGGCCCAGGTCCAGCCATATAATTCCATGGTGGGTAATCGTACGCATTATAGTCTAACAAAGTGAAAGAATTTCCAACTCTTGAATCGATTCTTCTGCTCATTAGAATTAGACACAACAGCACTAACAACTTCTTCATTGTTATATTTTACGTTTTATGTGACTGTGTTGACTTTACTACTGTTTATATACAATTTTATTATCAGAGAGTGACATTAGGTTATAAGCACCCCGATGTAATCTATATATATAAAAATGAATTGCTGTTCGTTAGTCTCGCTAAAACTCGAGAACGGCTGAACGGATTTATCTTATCTTGGTCTTGAATTATTCGTGGAGGTCTAGGGAAGGTTTAAAAGGTGAGAAAAATTCGAATAATTGCCGGGAAAATCCTGAAAACAGCATTTTTCTATTTCCCATACAAACGTTTTCTAACTAATACGTAGAGTCAATTTGAGCTTTATTGCTATTGTATAAAGTTCACTGTTGTCTAAGCAATGTAGGTGTGTTCCTAACATCAAAGCAGTGTGCGTTGGAGCACAGAATATAATAATGTAATGTCGCGTTCTGAAACTCAACAAAAGTGATATCGCGGACCCGACTAAATTGAACAGTCACAAAATTTAATATATCATTAGTTATTTGGTTGGCTTCACGATATTATTTCTTTTGTTTTTACTTTTAAAATGCATGTTTTCGTTATGGGCAATTTTTGAGCTACTTTTGCATATCTATACTTATAATAAATCTGTAGAGAGGTCAATTCTGTACATGAAATATATTTCCAAAATAACTGGGGGTGATTAGGGATCGATACTGATGCCAAAAATGCAATTAGTAAAATTTTTGTCTGTCTGTCTGTATAACCGTTATAAAAACAAAAACTACTCGACGGATTTTAACTTAACTTGGTACAATTATTTTTCATACTCCTGAGCTGGTTATAGTATACTTTTCATCACGCTACAATTAATAGGAGCATAGCAGTGATGGAAAATGTTGGGAAAACGGGAGAAGTTACTCCATTTTTTAAGCTTCCGTCATTTCGTGTGCAACCTTAATGGTTAAAAGTTCCTTCAATTTCACCAGGATCCCATCATCAGACCCTGACCGGACAATCGGACCACCTGCATACCACCATAAATTAAAAAAACATCCCGACAAATTGAGCACCTTCTCCATTTTTGAAACCCGAAATCCACGCGGGCGAAGCTGCGGGCGGAAGCTAGTCTATATATATAAAAGAAAGTGGACTTAGTTACACTATTTATAACTCAAGAACGGATGAACCGATTTGGCTGAAAATTGTTGGAGAGGTACCTTAGAATCAGGAGACGCACATAGGATACTTTTTATCTCATTCTCACGGGAACGGGACGTGAAATAACACATGGTATAAGAAATCAAAATTTGGTATGGAGACCCTAGGAAAGTTATAGGCTACTATCCCGGGAAAATATATAGTGGGACTTTTATCCCGGAAAACACCATCACGCGGGCGAAGCCGCGAGCAAAAGCTAGTAATTTGATAATTTTTAGATAATGCATTTTTGTAAATGAAATATGGAATTATAATGGGAATAACGATATCACAAACTAGTGGTTATGAAGGCTCCTTTGTGGTATATGTATTTAACAAAAAATTAACAAACAACGAACATCTACAAACATGTTGCAAATTCTTTATTATTTTGCATTTGGTGCTAACGGGCTGGGAAACTCTATCTGCTTTAAGTCTTTATAGTTTGGAAGATTTACCAATACAGCGCTTCTCTCCTACATATTCCGTCGAGGGTTCTTCGGTAGCCCATTTGGCAGGACATTTCCAAATGGGCTACCGAATACATACATACATTTGTTGCATACGGCCCAGCTCTAATAAACTATCAATATCATTGTATATATCCTTGAGTGTATCACCGCGTTCTGCTATAGAGTTTTCATTTTCGGAATTAATTCCTTCATTCATAAGAATATTTTTCACTTGCATTGCAAATTTGTATTTTAGAGAAATCGTTCTATTTTCAACTTCGTCGGTTGTAGTTACCACATCTCTCACAGTTCCATCAGTATCTTCTACAGCTCTTCGTGTTACATCACACTGCGCGTAATTTATTAGAAAAAGCCAGAACAGCACGAGCGCCTTCATCATTTATGTTTTGTTATAGTGGCTACATCATTATCGTTTGTTTTTTATCTATCAGAGGGTGATATTGTTAAGCACCTAGACCTGTTATAATTCTGCTGAGACTGTCAAGAAATACTATCTTTGGTCACTTATCAGCTGCTTGACAACTTGACTATTAAATTTGAGTGACGGTGGGTTATTAGTTTAGATAACGAGAAAAATAACGCTGTAATGTACGATCGTATTCTTTCATTCATATCTGAAAAACATCTGACTACAATAAACAGCAAATTTAAAGGGTTGGAAATTAAGTAAAATATGTTTCGCTAATAAGTATAAAAAACACATAAAATTAATTAGTCCAACCAGGCCTATTCCACCCAACGTGACATTTTGAACTTTGTATGATAGTATTATCGTGTGGGTTTTTGAAGCGAAAATAAATTTAATAACAAAATACTGACGGTATCGTTAAAGGTCGTCATCGAATTTCCTTTAAGTAGATTTCATGCGAAACACATTTTTATGTATTTATGAATATTTGATTTCCACAATAATTTTGGAGGTATGTGAAGTCTACCAACCCGTACAAGGCTGGCGCTGTGGACTCAGGCGTACCTAGTGCAGGAGGCGCGTGATAATATGTTAAAAAATAGTAATAGAAGTAATGCAGGCTTGATATTATTATTATGAATACTTAGCTAGATAATTAATCGACGGAAGGCTTCTATGTAAACCAAAAAAAAAATAAAAATTAAGCGATAGAAACTACTGAATGCTTTGACATAGCTTGAGTAGGTTGGAATATTTCCATCCATCAGGAAATTTTAATATAAATTTCAGAATTTAAAAGGTAACCTGGATGGAACGCGAGAAAGACCCTTAACATAAATCCTCTTTGGTGATCCAATCCCGGGCAAATCATAATAAAAGTAGTGTTGATGACCAGGGCAATTCAACTAAGTCTCCTCATAAATTTATTACATTTGTGTTGTTTATTAATAGGAAAAGCCTTCAAAATAGTTTAGTTAACCGTATTCTGCAAACAGCTGGACTTTTGCAGGTGGGATGACGTTATATGAGTTTCTTCGCATTTGACCTTTTCAATTATTTTTATTAGGTTTATTGCAATGGGGGCATTGCTTATGATGTTAAATTTTTAATTATGGTATGGTGATATTGTTAACTTAATTTTTACGCGGATGTTTATACTAACTTGTTTTTCCGACGTTGCGAAGACTTCGCGGCCATAGTCAGGGGGGGGGGGGCATAATTAAGGCTGCAAAGTCTTCGAAACCACGACAAAATCCGTAAAATAGTTTTATTTTAATACATAGGAAATCATTGTATTCCGTTTGTTGACATAAATGTTCGTGAGAATATACCCGGACTCAAAAGAGGAATATTGCCTCTTTGACTTGGTTCATCTTCATATCATTGGGCCAGCCGATTAGGTTTTCGACTGAAAGGCTCGGCTCATTTGCCGAGTCAGCAAACATGTGGGTTTTTGTTCACACGATTTTCTAGAATTTAATCAGAGACTACTGACGGTAGGCAGTAGTCGATCGTAAAAACAAAAATACAAATTCGTTCTGGGAATACCTAATTGATAATTGGTATAGTCATTTAAAGCAAGATATGAGGTACCTACAGCCTCACTGGAAAGTTCTTGCTCGCGCCCGGATAAAACAGAACAAACATGTTTTCCCATTCCGTTCATCATTTACGCCACAGAGGTTGTACCTTTGATAAATATTCTCATAATAGCACGCGGATGGATCAACAATGTGTCATCGTGTTTGCAAATCAGACAACCATTGTTTGTTATCGGTTGGCAAATAGTGTGATGAAATCTTTTAGTATATGAGTTTATACGCTTCCTGTTGTTGATTTTTATCTTAAAAGGCTTGCCTGCGTGTTGAAGACGCATCACGTTTGGACCTTTTAAATCTGAGATCAGTTTTTTCGCTAGGAAATTGCAACGTTTTGAGGTAGGGTCCGCTTAGCAACGTCATTTGTTTTATTGAATTCCTAAGATATTGTATTGAGGAATATTTATTTATCGCGATCTATCCCCCGACAAACTCAAATAAATAATTACTGGCTGGGAGTTTGATTAACATTTGATGCTAATCAGGATATGAGAAATATAAAAGGAGCTTAGAAACTATTGTAGTCAGATACGATAGATGGAACGGCTTCGACCCTATCATGCTTGATAGAATAAAAGTTAATTGCTGACTTTGGTAAACCACCAAATTCAGCAATTTACAATTGGTGGTAATAAGTCAGTAAGTCAGTTGTACTGGATGGAGTGTTTTCCATAATATACATTTCTAATATACAGGGTCATTTTGTAACCCTAGACTTAAATTTAACTGCGAGAAAGTCATCTTGAAAGAAACAGTTTACTATAAGTTACTCTAACCTAAGGTCAAAAACAAAAAAGTAAAATTTTCAAACAAAATAAATATTCAAATAGTCATTTTATTTTTACACACCCTTTTGCCACTACTACTATACTAGAATTCGTCGGAGCGGCAACATCGCACACAGTCATTGATAATATTATGCTCACGCACACGAACAAGTGATATACACTCGGAGCGCAAGGGTAGTTCGTCGTACCGCGCGCGCCGCGCCGCAACCGAACAGCTGATGTCGGCGCTTTAACTACCTAGGGTTTTGTGTCGTGCCACATCACTCTATCAACAATTAGACCAGCAGCGACGACGCTACGCCCACGTTACAAAAAGACACATACCTAAACATCATCAGCCACATAAAATCCACTGTTGAACATAGGCCTGCCCTAAAGATTTCCAGACGGACCTGTCGAAAGCTGCCTGCATCCAATGTGTTCACTAAACATCACATTTCATTAGAACAATATTTTCTATGCTCAAACTATCATCATAAGCAAACGACACTAATCAAACAACCACAACTGCATAAGTTAGGTACACATAACACATGATTTCCGTAATTTTAAAGTGGTTTCATTCTTTTAAATCAAAACACACACATTCTAATGTAGGTAGTTCATCCATTTTAGTAGATAAATACTAAGATGTTTTTATTACATAGATACGTTATCCGAGCTCAGTACTGGCAAGACGAAAGTAAGGTAACTGCCCGACATTCACTTAGTCAACCTCCAACCACTGTCGCGGCTAGTCTGCTTACTAACTTCTTGTATTTTTATAAATAAAATGCCTTCCTGTGTTTTTAGACGATGTACAAATTATACTCCAACTGTGAATGAAAAAAAGTTTCATTTCATACGTTAGTAATAAGTATACACTATTTAAATAATTTTTTAAACTAATAAATGCATTTCATTCGACTGTCATGGCGACGGGGCGGCCGACGCTCGGGCCCATTCGGAACCACTCGGGCTCGCTCGGGCCGTATCGATGCGAGCCGCTAGAGCTGTGACTATAGTAAATACTCCGCTGTTTTTATGTGCAATTTTGTTAGGATATGACGCGTCTATTTGTAAAATGTCATTGGATAAATAGGTATAATAAATACGTTCAACGGTTAGATTTATAACACTCATAACAATAAAATATCATTCTGCAAGTCTGGCAATTCACACGAACAATTAATAATGAAGTTACAATCTTGATAATAATTAGGTAATGTGATAGTTTGAGGTAAAAATGTCGAGCGACGGGATGCGTCACGGCGCGGCGCGGCGTTCCAATAGGTATCTTAACATGTTTTCAAAAAAGTAAATGCGTTTACCAATACCTAATGATGTTTAGTAGATTGCTTGTTCCTTTAAAAGTTGTTTCATACTTCAAAGTATTTTTAATACAGTTAATTTGTGACTACCTCGGTGCCGCAGTTGTATTATAATACGGATGCTTTGCTAAGGTCACGGGATCGAATCCCGGATCAGACAAAATGATATTGGATTTTTCCATTCAGTATCTATCGCAAATTCATAAATCCACATTAAAATCGTAATGACAGCCTCCGATAGAAACATAATCAATAGATTGTGATTAGTTCAGTTTCGCGTACGCATCAACGATGCAACTTCGCGATCGTAAAATATTCAAAATGACAAAAAATATTTTTAAAAATAGACTCTATTTTATACACGTTAAGGTCGCATTTAGGGGACTGCTTTAAATTTCTTTGTGCCTGACCGACCAACACGCGACACACGAGTTTAGCGAATTCCACAAAGTAGCAGCAAGGATCTGGAGTTGCCTGATGTCCCGATTTGCGCGGGATGTCCCGATTTTCAGAATTCTGGGGACGTGACCCGTTTTGCACCAATAAAATTATTAAAACCATTAAGTATTATGAAAAAATAAACTACGCATTCATCACTGTGTTGAGTACGACAATGCAATCAAAATAGCACGTATCATCTCACTAGCGCTGAAGGTACAGTTTTGTTTTATTCTCTTGCTTAGAGATGCGACTACCCGGCGATCTGTGCTTTGATGTTAAAACAGACATCCAAATTAAAACACAACTTTAGCATGACTTGGCAGTGATATTTTTTGTAAAACGCAATACATAAAACTTAAATAAAAAAAATACTTGCTTTTTTTATGTCCCGATCTACAACACTAAATCTCGATTTGTTTTACCTTCTTGATTTTAAACAAATTGACCCTGGCAACACTAGTCTGGAGGTACACGATATTTGACGAGCCAGAGTTTTACAACTAACACGTGCCCTCGCAGTGTTACCAAACTTTTTATTATTACCTTATTGTGCAATATCTTGTTTATTTTATACCCTGTATGCCTATTGAAAATGAATGATTAAATCCAAAATCTCTATTATACTTTATTACTTAAAATAATGTTTCAAAAATACTAAAATATTGCTGTGTATTATTTTAATTAGGTAGACTTTTCATTAATCATTTCATCATAAATCATTACTTATTTTATTTTGTAATACAATTGTGTGTTAAATCTGTTAGAACATCATGTAATAAAAAAAAATCTAATAAAATTTTTGAAATGCTGTGTCGTTTTAGCAAGCTTTTTGGTAAAAATGTTTATATTGACAACACTGCGAGTTTAGGCGAGAAAGAGTACGACTATTGTATTGAATAATCGCGCGCTCTTCGGACTCGGTCAAAGACTCGGACGCGTTGCCATAGTGTCTATCTAGCAAAGAAATGGTACAGAAAGCATAATATGACGTTCGGTAATGTCTACGTAGTCTTCTTTTAGATATTATGACAAACCGAAATATTAATGTTGGAATTAAAATAAATGGCGGAATATCATGTAGAATCTACAAAAGATACGATACCAATAGATTTAAATCTTGTAACTTTAATAATTATGTAGGTAATTTTTTTGGTAAGAAAACTATTTTATTAACGAAAATAACGTTTATAATTGACGAAATATTTTTTGTAGTAATTAATTATTGACTCAATGAACTGCTGCAACCAAGTCAGTGAACGTATTGGGGTTCATTTGTGAGCTGACCTTCTGAACCCTATAGGTTCGGTAATAATATCATCAGCTGTGACGTAGTTCATTCACTTCAGTTAAGCGCGCTAAGAGACAGCGTGATCAAAAACATAAATCTAAAATCGGGATTATTGACGTAAATATTCGTTACTTATGAATAATATTTTGCACGGTGTTAGCAGAGGTCACCACGAACCTGTGGTTTCATTTAGTAACGCAATGTCGAAATGACCCTGTATAAAATTCTCGTGTCACAATGTTTGTCTCCGTACTCCTCCGAAACGGCTTTACCGATTTTAACCAAATTTTGCATGCATATTCAGTAGGTCTGAGAATCGGCTAACATCTATTTTTCATACCCCTAAGTGTTAAGGGTTGTCCACCCTTAACATTTTTTTTATAATTCTATACAAATTTTTATTTTTTTATTTTTTTTATTATGTCGCATTAAAAAATACATTCTACCCTAAATTTATACCCTTCTATCACCAACCCCTATTTTTAGATAAAACAAAGTCCCCCGCTGCATCTGTCTGCCTGAACGTGTTAAACTCAAAAACTACCCAACGTATTAAGATGAAATTTGGTATGGAACAGTTTGAGACCCTGGGAAGAACATAGGCTCCCGGGAAACTACTACTTTTATAACGGAAAACTTTAGCCTGAAAAACTTTATAACGCGGGCGGAGCCGCGGGCAAAAGCTAGTATTTTTATAAATTTACATTAAATCACTTGTTTGATAGTTTACTCGTATATATATTCTGGGTCACTTTTTAATTGATTTACTTATTTGCCAGGCTGCTGCGAAATAAACCGTTGTAAAACATTAGCCTAAAACTACAATATCGTTCCAGATGGGTTATGCGCAGCTGGAGCAAGTGGGCCATGGGATCCACCTTCGTCAGTTCTCCAGGGCGTTCGTGCTGGAAGATGACGGCGGTAACAGCACACAGAGGCTCGTGTTCGTCTCCGTCGACGCTGCTATGATGGGACACGGGATTAAAAAGGAGGTACGTTTATAGCAGTAACAACGAATATACTAATTCAAAAACAAAGATCAACAACCAGTTTCTTCAGTAATTGTAAAAGTAAAAGCCATTAGAGTTGCCACAACACAATCGACGCTAAAATCATAGTCATCATAATTGCCACAACACAATCGTCGCTAAAGTATTAACAGATGCCACAACACAGATGTCGCTAAAGTAAAAGCTATAAGAGATGCCACAACACAAGCGTCGCTAAAGTAAAAGCTATAAGAGATGCCACAACACAAGCGTCGCTAAAGTAAAAGCTATAAGAGATGCCTCAACACAGACGTCACTAAACTAAAAGCTATAAGAGATGCCACAACACAAACGTCACTAAAGTAAAAGCTATAAGAGATGCCTCAACACAGACGTCACTAAACTAAAAGCTATAAGAGATGCCACAACACAGACGTCGCTAAAGTAACAGCTATAAGAGTTGCCACAACACAGATGTCGCTAAAGTAAAAGCTATAAGAGATGCCACAACACAAGCGTCGCTAAAGTAAAAGCTATAAGAGATGCCACAACACAAGCGTCGCTAAAGTAAAAGCTATAAGAGATGCCACAACACAGATGTCGCTAAAGTAAAAGCTATAAGAGATGCCATAACACAGACGTCGCTAAAGTAAAAGCTATAAGAGATGTCACAACACAGACGTCGCTAAAGTAAAAGCTATAAGAGATGCCACAATACAAGCGTCGCTAAAGTAAAAGCTATAAGAGATGCCACAACACAGATGTCGCTAAAGTAAAAGCTATAAGAGATGCCACAACACAGACGTCGCTAAAGTAAAAGCTATAAGAGATGCCACAACACAGACGTCGCTAAAGTAAAAGCTATAAGAGATGCCACAACACAAGCGTCGCTAAAGTAAAAGCTATAAGAGATGCCACAACACAAGCGTCGCTAAAGTAAAAGCTATAAGAGGTGCCACAACGTAGAGGTCGCTAAAATAAAAGCTATAAGAGATGCCACAACACTGACGTCGCTAAAGTAAAAGCTATAAGAGATGCCACAACACAAGCGTCGCTAAAGTAAAAGCTATAAGAGATGCCACAACACAAGCGTCACTAAAGTAAAAGCTATAAGAGATGCCACAACACAAGCGTCGCTAAAGTAACAGCTATAAGAGATGCCACAACACAAGCGTCGCTAAAGTAAAAGCTATAAGAGATGCCACAACACAAGCGTCGCTAAAGTAAAAGCTATAAGAGGTGCCACAACGTAGAGGTCGCTAAAGTAAAAGCTATAAGAGATGCCACAACACAGACGTCGCTAAAGTAAAACCTATAAGAGATGCCACAACACAAGCGTCGCTAAAGTAAAAGCTATAAGAGATGCCACAACACAAGCGTCGCTAAAGTAAAAGCTATAAGAGGTGCCACAACGTAGAGGTCGCTAAAGTAAAAGCTATAAGAGATGCCACAACACAGACGTCGCTAAAGTAAAAGCTATAAGAGATGCCACAACACAGACGTCGCTAAAGTAAAAGCTATAAGAGATGCCACAACACAGACGTCGCTAAAGTAAAAGCTATAAGAGATGCCACAACACAAGCGTCGCTAAAGTAAAAGCTATAAGAGATGCCACAACACAAGCGTCGCTAAAGTAAAAGCTATAAGAGGTGCCACAACGTAGAGGTCGCTAAAGTAAAAGCTATAAGAGATGCCACAACACAGACGTCGCTAAAGTAAAAGCTATAAGAGATGCCACAACACAGACGTCGCTAAAGTAAAAGCTATAAGAGATGCCACAACACAGACGTCGCTAAAGTAAAAGCTATAAGAGATGCCACAACACAAGCGTCGCTAAAGTAAAAGCTATAAGAGGTGCCACAACGTAGAGGTCGCTAAAGTAAAAGCTATAAGAGATGCCACAACACAGACGTCGCTAAAGTAAAAGCTATAAGAGATGCCACAACACAAGCGTCGCTAAAGTAAAAGCTATAAGAGATGCCACAACACAAGCGTCGCTAAAGTAAAAGCTATAAAAGGTGCCACAACGTAGAGGTCGCTAAAGTAAAAGCTATAAGAGATGCCACAACACAGACGTCGCTAAAGTAAAAGCTATAAGAGATGCCACAACACAAGCGTCGCTAAAGTAAAAGCTATAAGAGATGCCACAACACAAGCGTCGCTAAAGTAAAAGCTATAAGAGATGTCACAACACAAGCGTCGCTAAAGTAAAAGCTATAAGAGATGCCACAACACAGACGTCGCTAAAGTAAAAGCTATAAGAGATGCCACAACACAAGCGTCGCTAAAGTAAAAGCTATAAGAGGTGCCACAACGTAGAGGTCGCTAAAGTAAAAGCTATAAGAGATGCCACAACACAGACGTCGCTAAAGTAAAAGCTATAAGAGATGCCACAACACAAGCGTCGCTAAAGTAAAAGCTATAAGAGATGCCACAACACAAGCGTCGCTAAAGTAAAAGCTATAAGAGGTGCCACAACGTAGAGGTCGCTAAAGTAAAAGCTATAAGAGATGCCACAACACAGACGTCGCTAAAGTAAAAGCTATAAGAGATGCCACAACACAGACGTCGCTAAAGTAAAAGCTATAAGAGATGCTACAACACAGACGTCGCTAAAGTAAAAGCTATAAGAGATGCCACAACACAGACGTCGCTAAAGTAAAAGCTATAAGAGATGCCACAATACAAGCGTCGCTAAACTAAAAGCTATAAGAGATGCCACAACACAGACGTCGCTAAAGTAAAAGCTATAAGAGATGCCACAACACAAGCGTCGCTAAAGTAAAAGCTATAAGAGATGCCACAATACAAGCGTCGCTAAACTAAAAGCTATAAGAGATGCCACAACACAGACGTCGCTAAAGTAAAAGCTATAAGAGATGCCACAACACAAGCGTCGCTAAAGTAAAAGCTATAAGAGGTGCCACAACGTAGAGGTCGCTAAAGTAAAAGCTATAAGAGATGCCACAACACAGACGTCGCTAAAGTAAAAGCTATAAGAGATGCCACAACACAAGCGTCGCTAAAGTAAAAGCTATAAGAGATGCCACAACACAAGCGTCGCTAAAGTAAAAGCTATAAGAGATGCCACAACACAGATGTCGCTAAAGTAAAAGCTATAAGAGATGCCATAACACAGACGTCGCTAAAGTAAAAGCTATAAGAGATGTCACAACACAGACGTCGCTAAAGTAAAAGCTATAAGAGATGCCACAATACAAGCGTCGCTAAAGTAAAAGCTATAAGAGATGCCACAACACAGATGTCGCTAAAGTAAAAGCTATAAGAGATGCCACAACACAGACGTCGCTAAAGTAAAAGCTATAAGAGATGCCACAACACAGACGTCGCTAAAGTAAAAGCTATAAGAGATGCCACAACACAAGCGTCGCTAAAGTAAAAGCTATAAGAGATGCCACAACACAAGCGTCGCTAAAGTAAAAGCTATAAGAGGTGCCACAACGTAGAGGTCGCTAAAATAAAAGCTATAAGAGATGCCACAACACTGACGTCGCTAAAGTAAAAGCTATAAGAGATGCCACAACACAAGCGTCGCTAAAGTAAAAGCTATAAGAGATGCCACAACACAAGCGTCACTAAAGTAAAAGCTATAAGAGATGCCACAACACAAGCGTCGCTAAAGTAACAGCTATAAGAGATGCCACAACACAAGCGTCGCTAAAGTAAAAGCTATAAGAGATGCCACAACACAAGCGTCGCTAAAGTAAAAGCTATAAGAGGTGCCACAACGTAGAGGTCGCTAAAGTAAAAGCTATAAGAGATGCCACAACACAGACGTCGCTAAAGTAAAACCTATAAGAGATGCCACAACACAAGCGTCGCTAAAGTAAAAGCTATAAGAGATGCCACAACACAAGCGTCGCTAAAGTAAAAGCTATAAGAGGTGCCACAACGTAGAGGTCGCTAAAGTAAAAGCTATAAGAGATGCCACAACACAGACGTCGCTAAAGTAAAAGCTATAAGAGATGCCACAACACAGACGTCGCTAAAGTAAAAGCTATAAGAGATGCCACAACACAGACGTCGCTAAAGTAAAAGCTATAAGAGATGCCACAACACAAGCGTCGCTAAAGTAAAAGCTATAAGAGATGCCACAACACAAGCGTCGCTAAAGTAAAAGCTATAAGAGGTGCCACAACGTAGAGGTCGCTAAAGTAAAAGCTATAAGAGATGCCACAACACAGACGTCGCTAAAGTAAAAGCTATAAGAGATGCCACAACACAGACGTCGCTAAAGTAAAAGCTATAAGAGATGCCACAACACAGACGTCGCTAAAGTAAAAGCTATAAGAGATGCCACAACACAAGCGTCGCTAAAGTAAAAGCTATAAGAGGTGCCACAACGTAGAGGTCGCTAAAGTAAAAGCTATAAGAGATGCCACAACACAGACGTCGCTAAAGTAAAAGCTATAAGAGATGCCACAACACAAGCGTCGCTAAAGTAAAAGCTATAAGAGATGCCACAACACAAGCGTCGCTAAAGTAAAAGCTATAAAAGGTGCCACAACGTAGAGGTCGCTAAAGTAAAAGCTATAAGAGATGCCACAACACAGACGTCGCTAAAGTAAAAGCTATAAGAGATGCCACAACACAAGCGTCGCTAAAGTAAAAGCTATAAGAGATGCCACAACACAAGCGTCGCTAAAGTAAAAGCTATAAGAGATGTCACAACACAAGCGTCGCTAAAGTAAAAGCTATAAGAGATGCCACAACACAGACGTCGCTAAAGTAAAAGCTATAAGAGATGCCACAACACAAGCGTCGCTAAAGTAAAAGCTATAAGAGGTGCCACAACGTAGAGGTCGCTAAAGTAAAAGCTATAAGAGATGCCACAACACAGACGTCGCTAAAGTAAAAGCTATAAGAGATGCCACAACACAAGCGTCGCTAAAGTAAAAGCTATAAGAGATGCCACAACACAAGCGTCGCTAAAGTAAAAGCTATAAGAGGTGCCACAACGTAGAGGTCGCTAAAGTAAAAGCTATAAGAGATGCCACAACACAGACGTCGCTAAAGTAAAAGCTATAAGAGATGCCACAACACAGACGTCGCTAAAGTAAAAGCTATAAGAGATGCTACAACACAGACGTCGCTAAAGTAAAAGCTATAAGAGATGCCACAACACAGACGTCGCTAAAGTAAAAGCTATAAGAGATGCCACAATACAAGCGTCGCTAAACTAAAAGCTATAAGAGATGCCACAACACAGACGTCGCTAAAGTAAAAGCTATAAGAGATGCCACAACACAAGCGTCGCTAAAGTAAAAGCTATAAGAGATGCCACAATACAAGCGTCGCTAAACTAAAAGCTATAAGAGATGCCACAACACAGACGTCGCTAAAGTAAAAGCTATAAGAGATGCCACAACACAAGCGTCGCTAAAGTAAAAGCTATAAGAGGTGCCACAACGTAGAGGTCGCTAAAGTAAAAGCTATAAGAGATGCCACAACACAGACGTCGCTAAAGTAAAAGCTATAAGAGATGCCACAACACAAGCGTCGCTAAAGTAAAAGCTATAAGAGATGCCACAACACAAGCGTCGCTAAAGTAAAAGCTATAAGAGGTGCCACAACGTAGAGGTCGCTAAAATAAAAGCTATAAGAGATGCCACAACACTGACGTCGCTAAAGTAAAAGCTATAAGAGATGCCACAACACAAGCGTCGCTAAAGTAAAAGCTATAAGAGATGCCACAACACAAGCGTCACTAAAGTAAAAGCTATAAGAGATGCCACAACACAAGCGTCGCTAAAGTAACAGCTATAAGAGATGCCACAACACAAGCGTCGCTAAAGTAAAAGCTATAAGAGATGCCACAACACAAGCGTCGCTAAAGTAAAAGCTATAAGAGGTGCCACAACGTAGAGGTCGCTAAAGTAAAAGCTATAAGAGATGCCACAACACAGACGTCGCTAAAGTAAAAGCTATAAGAGATGCCACAACACAAGCGTCGCTAAAGTAAAAGCTATAAGAGATGCCACAACACAAGCGTCGCTAAAGTAAAAGCTATAAGAGGTGCCACAACGTAGAGGTCGCTAAAGTAAAAGCTATAAGAGATGCCACAACACAGACGTCGCTAAAGTAAAAGCTATAAGAGATGCCACAACACAGACGTCGCTAAAGTAAAAGCTATAAGAGGTGCCACAACGTAGAGGTCGCTAAAGTAAAAGCTATAAGAGATGCCACAACACAGACGTCGCTAAAGTAAAAGCTATAAGAGATGCCACAACACAAGCGTCGCTAAAGTAAAAGCTATAAGAGATGCCACAACACAAGCATCGCTAAAGTAAAAGCTATAAGAGGTGCCACAACGTAGAGGTCGCTAAAGTAAAAGCTATAAGAGATGCCACAACACAGACGTCGCTAAAGTAAAAGCTATAAGAGATGCCACAACACAGACGTCGCTAAAGTAAAAGCTATAAGAGATGCCACAACACAGACGTCGCTAAAGTAAAAGCTATAAGAGATGCCACAACACAGACGTCGCTAAAGTAAAAGCTATAAGAGATGCCACAATACAAGCGTCGCTAAACTAAAAGCTATAAGAGATGCCACAACACAGACGTCGCTAAAGTAAAAGCTATAAGAGATGCCACAACACAAGCGTCGCTAAAGTAAAAGCTATAAGAGATGCCACAATACAAGCGTCGCTAAACTAAAAGCTATAAGAGATGCCACAACACAGACGTCGCTAAAGTAAAAGCTATAAGAGATGCCACAACACAAGCGTCGCTAAAGTAAAAGCTATAAGAGGTGCCACAACGTAGAGGTCGCTAAAGTAAAAGCTATAAGAGATGCCACAACACAGACGTCGCTAAAGTAAAAGCTATAAGAGATGCCACAACACAAGCGTCGCTAAAGTAAAAGCTATAAGAGATGCCACAACACAAGCGTCGCTAAAGTAAAAGCTATAAGAGGTGCCACAAACGTAGAGGTCGCTAAAGTAAAAGCTATAAGAGATGCCACAACACTGACGTCGCTAAAGTAAAAGCTATAAGAGATGCCACAACACAAGCGTCGCTAAAGTAAAAGCTATAAGAGATGCCACAACACAAGCGTCACTAAAGTAAAAGCTATAAGAGATGCCACAACACAAGCGTCGCTAAAGTAACAGCTATAAGAGATGCCACAACACAAGCGTCGCTAAAGTAAAAGCTATAAGAGATGCCACAACACAAGCGTCGCTAAAGTAAAAGCTATAAGAGGTGCCACAACGTAGAGGTCGCTAAAGTAAAAGCTATAAGAGATGCCACAACACAGACGTCGCTAAAGTAAAAGCTATAAGAGATGCCACAACACAAGCGTCGCTAAAGTAAAAGCTATAAGAGATGCCACAACACAAGCGTCGCTAAAGTAAAAGCTATAAGAGATGCCACAACACAAGCGTCGCTAAAGTAAAAGCTATAAGAGGTGCCACAACGTAGAGGTCGCTAAAGTAAAAGCTATAAGAGGTGCCACGACGTAGAGGTCGCTAAAATAAAAGCTATAAGAGATGCCACAACACAGACGTCGCCAAAGTAAAAGCTATAAGGGACGCCACAACACAAACCTTATAACTTTTGGCAAACGTAACTGGAACTTTAATTGCCAATAGAGAAACTGGTCGTAAATATTTTCAATTGTAAATCGATTAATTAATCAAACAAGATTTTCGCTAAGTCAATGTGTATTCCACGAGTGTAATCTATAATATTGATACCTATATATTATATGTTAGGCATTTATAAATTTTTCATTTCATATTTAAATGGCAAACATTACTTATTACATGTACCACAACATAATCTGTCGGTAATATGTACGAGTTGATATCAAGTAAAAAATGAAAGTGGTAAAAGTATTAAAAAAAAATTAAAATATCATAAAAAATAATGTTAGATAACCTCAAATCCCCAGAAGTGCACAATGCGAGCGATGTGGAATAGAGAAGGAAAAAGTTTGGCCGCCCCCGGGTGGACTCGAACCACCAACCTTTCGGTTAACAGCCGAACGCGCTAACCGATTGCGCCACGAAGGCATTACATATACTTACAAAATAGATATATAGATTTATAGATGCAGTTTAATTATCATCATATTTTTTAATATACACAATATTATTTATTTATGCTATTTTAAAACTCAGGGTGACGAGCGCAGTGCAGTCATACAGTTATTTGTAATCTAGAGCTTTAGATATATACGTTGATGTCGCTTACGCTCAAATACTATCGTATATCAACGTCAGGAGTGTATTACTTGTAAAAAATATACAACCAATGGCAAGAGTGGATCCAGCTTTAAAGTTAGGGGGACTATGTAGTCGAGGTCTAATAAGGACAGAGACTTTCCCGCCCTTACACCCACCACAAAACTTGTAAGCCAGGATCAGCAGTGGTACGCATTTTATGACACCGAGCAGTAAAGCTCGGCGAGGCTCAGGGAACACAAATTTGTCTTTATTCAGCAATGAAATTAATCAAATAGAAAGAGAGGGACGAGTTAGAAATATTTGAATTGAATAGTCTAATAAGGAGAGACTCCGATTCGATTACAATAAAATATTTAATTAGAAAAGAAATATATTCTTGTTAAGCGTCAAAATATTTTTAATCAAATAGCTAATTATTTTCCCTCTGAACATAAATTAAATAACAGCGTGTCCTGGTATTATGCGTGTATTTGCTATTATAATTTATTAAATATATTAATGAGAGGCATTTAAAAATATCAGTAGTCACTCGCCTGTACCCCCTTCTCTCTGGATCCGCTGTTAACTGATAAACGAGGCGCGATTGTATAATGTGATAAAGGACTTCGTATTTCTCTTTCTCACTGGGAGACATGAGATGTCATAATTCCCATTAATTGCACTAGCTACAATGAACCAGAATGTTGTCGGTTAACATTGCTTCTAGCAATTACTTAATGATGCTAACTAGGCTTATGTACGAGCGATTTACCATCAATAATCTGTACGAACTTGCGCAATATATTGTTAGTCTATATTTAGTTTTATATTTTTGGTTGATAGGTGGTAAAAAGGCTGCAGAAGCGCTACGGCGACATCTATGAGGACAACAACGTCATCATCAGCGGCACCCACACCCACTCGACTCCGGGAGGGTTCCTCATGGACTTCCTCTTCGACCTCCCTATCCTGGGGTTCGTTAGGGAAACGTATAGCGCTTACATTTTTGGAATATATAAGGTGATGATTAGTTTATGCTCTAAGTTCATTTGAATCAGATTTTTTAAACAGTTTTATCTGTTTGTAAAATACCCTCGGGGGATTCGAAGGATTGCTGAATCTATTTGATTTCATATTTTGAATAGTGTATCTAAACTTAACTAAACATATTTTGTCTGTTACATTCTCAATGACGCTGCCACCACATCTTTATATTTATTCTTTACCCCTGGGCTTCGGCTCGAACCAAAGAGAACGAAGAACACTTGTACAATTATTAAACTATGACGCATTATTAATAATAATAATAAACATGTGGGCATCTTTCTATAATATAAAATCTTTTGCGGTGTGTGTAAACATGTATAAATGTCACCTAGATTTAAAAATTATAAAATTTGCTTTAAATCATTTACAATGAAGTCCAAAGTCTTAATCCAGCTGAAACACCCAAGAAAATTCTGATATGAATTTTGACAAAACTGACATTGGGATGATTCCAGAGTATAGTGATAGCGCACAGCAGGCTCGCTCCGGCGCGGATGCTGTACGGGGAAACGGAGATCCTCGACGCCAACATAAACAGATCACCCACCTCGTATCTACGGAATCCCCCCGAGGAAAGGGCTAAGTGAGTTCACATCAATAAATGTCAGAAAAAGATAATCCACGGCAGAATAGCGTATTGTTTACATGTTGAAAATAGATTTATTTATTTTAGGTTCTCCAGCAGAATTTATACATTAAATTTACACAGGAGTAGTATAACAAAGGTCATATTCCGATGCACAACCAACTTTAAGGAGTACATAGCGTTCATTAAAGTAATGCGCACATGGTTAAATTAAACATTGTTTTTGTTTCTAGTCTATTGACCATTCTTGGGAAAATATCTTCTAATTTTTTTTTGCATTATTCGGTGAATTGAACAGCTGTTAGAACTAGCTTGTATTTAGCGTCTTCCAAGGTCCCGTGACCATCACTTCTTCTGCTCAAATTAATCAAAATTATTTCGGAATATTCCCTAATTGTCACTAAACGCAGGCTAAACTAACTCAAATAACTAATAAATTAATTTCTCCAAACTTCCAGATACAAATACGACGTAGACAAAACTCTCTCCCAGATTCGTTTCGTTACACCATCAGACAAGGTGATCGGCGTGGTGAACTGGTTCGCGGTACATCCCACCAGCATGAACAACACCAACCGGCTCGTCTCTTCGGACAACGTGGGGTATGCGTCTCTGCTCATGGAGAAGGCTCTGAATGGAGCGAGCACGCTGCCGGGGAAGGTATGTGCTAACACTAGGTAAGGGGTAATCCATAAATTACGTCACACGAATTTCGTGATTTTTCGTAAAGTAATATTTTAAGGTTCATGTTTTAACACTTAGATTATAATAGATTTTGAAATGTGACGTCACGAAATTTAGGACCCCTCCCTCCCCCTTAACGTGTGACGTAGTTTATGGATGGCCCCTAAGCTGACAATCGGATCCTCCCGGATAACCTGGAGGACAGTTTGTGGTGAAGATTAGTACAATGGTAAATTCGGCCTATAGACGTATAGTCCGTGCGCGAGCTCCGAGAAGTCGTGTTTAATGTTGACATTATGATTTAATAAAGTAATTTTAAAATTAAACTACTTTTCGGATTCTATCGCGGATTTTATATTTTAGTTTTCTCCCGACGTTTCGAAGACTTTGCAGTCTTCATCGTCGGAGGGGGGGGGGGGTTGTGCTAGATAGAATCCGAAAAGTAGTTTAATTTTAATGTCTAACATTCGCGTAAACATAAAAAATCATTATAAAGTAATTTTGTTAATAATATGTATCAATATAAATAATTAATGTATTTGGCAGTTTCGGCGCCTGATTTACATAATATATGGATAGCGTTAACATATTGGGTTAACTCATCTTATGTACTTAAATGTAAAAAATTCATTGTATAAAATTTACTTCTTGTTGTATATGTTATGGCTTATTAATGTTTAATTTACATCTACACAGGGATTTGTAACGCTACTTAGCACCACCTTCCCTTTTGTTAACGATTACACGGTTTCCTTAAGGCGATACCTCAAGGTCCATTTTCATACATTTTGTTTCGGCTTTAATCTGGGTAACTAAACAAGTATTGGCAAGTAAAGAATTTAAATTCACGTCTAGTTAGTGATTAGTTCTCGCAGTTGAAGAAAAATGTAAAAATAATTAATAATCATGGATATTTCTGCCTTTAAAATTTCGTCATATTAAATTTTAAAGGCCGAAATATCCATGATTATTAATTATTTTTACGTTTTTCTTCAACTGCGAGAACTAATCACTCTCTTTACTCCCAATACTTGTTTAGTTACCCAGATTAAAGCCGAAACAAAATGTATGAAAATGGACCTTGAGGTATCGCCTTAATACAAAACAAATATTCTTATTATGGGTGTTTATATCAGATAATATATTGCGCTATGACAACTCTGTCGTAAGATATAAGAAACTGTAATTAGTGAGTTATTAATAATTCGCACTCTTAATAAAATAATGACCCATTTCTAAATTGACAATTTGTGGGAATCGTCAAACAACCAATTTCTGTTTGCGACCTCTTAGTTCTTTCTCTTTTTTTCATGCTATAGGTTTCATTTATTACCTATCTTTAATAAGCTCAATTTTATAGTAATTTAAAAAAAAAAAGGTGGTAAACAAAAATTAGTTTTCCGACGACTGCCACTAATTATTAATTTTGAAATAGGTCATTGTTTTATTAAGAGTGCGATATATTCTGTTAGCGTTTCTTTAAATAAATAAATAAATCCCCAGGGGACAATAGTCTGCGCCTTCGCGTCCACCAACTTGGGCGACGTGTCCCCCAACACTCGCGGGCCTCGCTGCGAGTTCTCCGGCAAGCGCTGCGACCAGGAGAGGTTGCTGTGCAAGTTGCCCAAGGAGCGCTGCTTCGCGTCCGGACCAGGCCGAGACATGTTCGAGAGCACCAAGATTATTGCCAACAAACTGTTTGAGGCTGGCATGGTGAGTGGTGAGAAGGGGCCGTCCATAAATTACTGGAGGGAGGAGGCCGACGAAATATGACGTCGTGTGACAAGGGGGTGGGAGGGGTCCTAAATTTCGTGACGTCACATTTCAATATCTATTATAATCTAAGTGTTAAAACACGAACTTTAAACTATTACTTTACGAAAAATTATGCAATTCGTGGGACGTAATTTATGAATGACCCCAAATTGCAAATTATACCCTGACCAGGAATATAAAAATCTCACCATGTAATAAAATATGGACCTTATTTATTGTACGGACAGTGTAATTTAAAACTAAAAACCACAAATGGCGCCACCAAACATGTTTTGTTTTATATCCTTGGTCAGATTATTCCTTATTTAATGAAGGCCCTCCCTGGAGTAAACGGTCTTGAGCATTCCATACATTTACGGCGCAAGTTTTAAGCGCAAGAATATGCAAAGATGTACGAATAATTGATTTAAAATCTATTATAGGTCTTATTTAATATTAGAAACTACCAAAATATTCCTTATTAAATTTTCTACCTACTAGTGATGTTTACAAATTAATATGATATTGTCTATTGTCAAACATTAGGTGACCCAAATATTTGATTGTCGATCTTTGTATAAATGACAGGGTAAATGAGATTGTTTCTAGGATCGACTAGATTTTAAATGATTGTTTCTGTATAACTATTTTAATTCAACCAACGCGTAATGGAGCATAATATTTACTGAGATGGAATTTATTTTCCTCATTGTTTGCTACGGTCCGTTTACTGTCTGCCTTTGGTGGACGCGATGGCCGTTAAGTTATGCCGGTTTTCCGCTTTCGTTTTTACTTACTGAAGGTTATAGTTTTATCTATGTATGTAGATAATGATACGTTGTATCCGTAAAGTATAAAGCTTGGGATTTCCCATAATCAGAGTTATCAAACATAGGCTAATAAAGTTTAGACGGTTTGGGGCGAATGACCTTTCTCTTGTTTTTGTTTCTCGTAGCGACATCTAACGTTTGCCTTGACTTCATTTTCTTTCTAATAAGACTATGTAATATGAAAAAAGCGCCATCTATTATTTTTTTTAAAAAGTTTTATTAGGTGCTTTCTATTTTGCCTTTAACGCCATCTCTTAACATTATTAAGTATTACATATGTAACTAGTGACTATATTATAATTATTAAACAATGCCATCTAACTTCTTTTAATGAAATTATACTAAATTGGTTCCCGCGTTTTTTACTAAAATTTAAAACACGTTATATTTCCAGCAAGTGCTGAATCAGCCGGGCGAAGACCTAACAGGACCTCTAAGTATAGTCCAACAGTACGTGAAAATGCCTGAACAAGAAGTATATCCGTTCGATCCAGTCACAGAAGCGTTTAATACTGTGAGTATTATTTTCACCATTTCATTTTCCAGAAAGATAAAAAAAACATTAAATCAATTATATTTTGTATTACAAATTATACATAAATATGCATACCAAGTTATATTTTTATGGATTTCTTTATTTGTTGTGTATTTATACTCTGGTTTATGTGTTGTATCGCTTATACGTTCATATCAGCGATGAGGGAAATCAGCAATTAATCATGGTGTATAGCGTAGGTACCTATTACGTAAATTCTTTAGTAGCAATTACAATTAACGTCAGAGTATAAACAAAGACAACACTCTCTTTTTTATTCTCTCCAGAAGCCATTAGAGTTGTAATCCCAAGTATACCACGACGGGGCCACCTTTCGTAATCGCCCCGGCTCACAAAATTGTTCAAAGACGTTCATGATCATAGCAGTATAATGACACGATGTTGGGCATAGAAAGCGACCTCACTGCATCTGATGGTACGCTCAGGGTCTAGATCTAGATCAGAGGTTTCCAAACTTATATTTTTCATAGACCCCTTTCAAAATTTTTCTGGTTTCGCTGGAACATTTTTTAGGTTTTGCAGAGAAAGCGCATTATGACTACCGTATAGCTTTGGCGGAGGTTATTTTCAGGTCATCGTGCCTCTTACGACCCCTATCATTATTATCTGCCTACATCGATAGGTGAAGTCAAGCCAATATTGTACTTTACTATCAAACATGATAAATTTTCATGCTTACGAATTGTGGACCCCAATTTTTTGGTCACGCCAATGAATCAAATCTCCTGTGGACCCCTGGGGGTCCTGGACCACTTTGGGAATCAATGGTCTAGACGTCAAATGAAGTGTTCCTCATTAGTCAACACAAATAATACTGTATCGACTATAATAATATGAAATACCTATACATAACTATCTGTATCTGAATTAGCTATATGACAATGTAAATATAACCACATTGGGTGTAACTCCTGTAAGATTATATTTAACAAATAAATAAATATAAATAATTAAAAAATAAAATTATGCCGGCTTGTTTGATACCTTTCTTAGACGTACACTTAGGTCACTTTGACGGACTTTACACCTTGTGTACGCTGGTCGCTATCCGAGAGGATACAGATAAACCTACCACAAGAGATTTTGCCAGTAACTAAGCAGTACTACACCTTTAAAAAACTGTTCAGAATCTCAATTTAATGCATGCAAGCAGTGGTCATAACTACGTGTGCGCATTTGTAATGTAAGATTTGAGTGATAAAGTTTCAAATATCTTGCTTACTTCTTGT
Source organism: Manduca sexta (assembly GCF_014839805.1). Lineage (NCBI taxonomy): Eukaryota > Metazoa > Arthropoda > Insecta > Lepidoptera > Sphingidae > Manduca > Manduca sexta. Next base: position 15,452,542 of record NC_051138.1, read on the forward strand.
TTGCAGAAATAGACAACGCGGTATTTACCGATATACGTCCAGTCATGTTTACGCACTTAAATTGTTTTAGATAGCTCGGTGTTCAAGCTAATTATTTACTAGTTTTAATAAGAAAAATACCCGTTTGAGGAAATCTTAACAAAATATTTTTCGTAGCTAAGACTTGAAACGTGATAAGTTCTGAAGTATTATCAAAGTTCAAAGTGTCATGTTGGGGAGAAGCGACTTGGTTGCACTACTACATTTTTTCTCTAAGACTTTATTACTATTATTGAAAGGTTATTATTGTTTTTGTTTTTATATAGACACGGCTAAGGGCCTGATGGTAAGGAGAGTAAGATCCACATTCAGTCGACTGACGAGATGTGATCAGTCCTCTTTTATATTAAATTCACATTTAAAACCACATTTCTCCTATATTATGGACATAGAAGTGTTTTTTTGTTTATGAAAATTTTACGCCTGTGTTCGAATCATTTATATTTTGTTAATATTTCTTAATTAATTTAATACGATTAGTTATCTAAAATATTCGGTACCCTCAACCTAAGGTCACCAATTGATAATAGAATTAGAATAACAGAAGTCGACAGAGTAGCAATATTATTTAAATAATGAAGGCGTTCATTCTGTTGTGTCTAATTCTAATAAGTAACGTGCTGTGTGCTGTAACACGAAGAAGCGTAGAAGATACTAATGGAATTGTTAAAGAAGATGTAGAAATTACAACCATAAAGGTTGAGAATAAAGCTGTTACTCCAAGAAGACCTGCAAAAGAGCCAAAAAACAAAGTGAAAGGGAGGAATAATATAAAAAATAAAACATTACCCTCTGTGAAAACGGACTATAATTACGAGGATTATGATTACCAGGATTATACTACTTCTGTGTTTGGCGGAGACAAGTGTCCTACTGGGTTTCTAAGGGCATTCGACGGCTTGTGCAGGGAGGAGGTGTAATAAAAGATACAGGAAATATGGAAATTCCAATTTACGTAAACAAAAAACAGATAGGTCACCTTGGGCCAACGTCACCCGCACCTACGTAGTATAAAAGAATAACAGTGACAAAGATAATTAATGTGCAAAGATGAATTCTATAACGGTGTTGTGTTGTATCGTGTTCGCTAATCAAGTATCGAGTGGTGTTATTAAAGATCAGAATGTAACACAAGCAATGTCAGAGACAAATAAAGGAAATAAATCCGAAACAGAAGACGCCATTTCAACAAATGGAACGGAAATACCTAAATACGAAACTGTAACTTGGACAAGGGATAATTCATCTGTTTACACGAGTGAAGTCATCGCAACTTCCTTGAGGAATCTGACATTAACTCCTATTAGGAGAAAGCTGACTGCAGAAGAATTAAGCTCATTACAGCCTGAGACTGACGGAACGTCGCTCTTTGTGGGAGATGACTGCGCCACGGGATACAGCAGGGCTTTCGACAACACTTGCCAGCTAATAGAATGATTTCATTTGCGTTATAAAAATTTAAAGAGCACGTATCACGACTTTAAGCAAATGCTACTCCTGTAATATTAGACGTTCAAATATAAAATTGCCGTTGTCAATTATGTTTTGAAATGGTAATAACTGAGCATTGGTTAGCTCTTAACTGGATAAAATTTGCTTTAATATCTTAAAAAATGAATAGATGTTGCCTTGAATGGATTAAATATTTATTACCTACTCTATTTATGGAATTGTAATTTAAGTAGTATGTGTCAAATACGGATTTATTTATAGATTTCCCATTGTTATATTTAAAAATATATAAATAATCCGTTTGTTGACGTAGGTGCAGTGAACAATGGTCTTGTGATAATTATAAGTTATTATTTGTTATGAAAAAGATTACTTAAATAAATTGTTATGATGTAACAAAAGTGTTTTATTGAAATTATCACACTTATAAATGGCGGTTAGCTCAGTTTCATCTTTCTCTTAAGCAGTTGTATCTACGAGTCGCGACTCTATAGAAACGGTATAGGCCTTAGGGTTACTACTAAGTGACTTCTATTTATGCAGAGTGTAAAAGTCTCCGGGTGTCTCCCAGCCATGGGATACAGCTTCGCAGCGGGGACAACTGATGGTCCAGGGGCTTTCGACTTCAAGCAAGGCACCAAGACCTCCAACCCGCTGTGGAACGCCGTCAGGGACTTTATAGCTGAGCCCACTGATGAAGACATTAAGTGTCAGGCGCCTAAGCCTATACTACTAGCTACGGGCAGGGTGAGTTGATTGAGATAATCATAGTGACTCGTTCTGGAAAGTTTTGACTAGTATACATGATTTCTTATGTTTACGCGAATGTTAGACATTTAAATTAAACTATTTTACGAATTTTATTGCGGTTTTAATATTTACTTTTCTCCCGACATTTCGAAGACTTTGCAGCCTTCATGGTCACGGGGGGACTGAGGTGACCTCTGTAAAATAGTTTAATTTAAATAGTATACATGATTTATCAGTACCAAAAAAGAAAGATTGTGTCTTTAAAGTCTAACACCAATCAACTACTCAAGTGTGAATTTGCGAAAAAAGTGTGAAGTTATATTTATTCCTGTCAAAATATTCCAGGCGAAGTTCCCTTACGAATGGCAGCCGAAGGTGGTATCATGCTCAGTGGCACGCATAGGAGGGTTGTTCATAGCCGCCGTCCCAGGGGAGTTCACCACCATGTCGGGCAGGAGACTGAGGAATATCATCAGGAAGACTGCTCCAGAAGCCAGGAAGGTGGTACTGGCTGGACTCTCCAACATCTACTCGGATTATATAGCTTCACCTGAAGAGTATCAGGTAAAGGTTACAATATTTTGATTGAAATAGTTTAGGATCGAACGTAGTCCAGCATCACATGTTTCCTTGCTGGAGTTAAAAATTTGTTGGGAGACTTTAAGCTCTGGGTCGAACAAAACGACGTCAAACCACTTTCGACGGTCAAAGATTAATTTGTTGTAGGTTTGTGTCAGCTTTGTAGTGCTTGGTGGGTGATTTCGAAATCAGTTGGATTAATTAGTTGACTCTCAAGGTATTATTCTGCTACTTTCCGGCCCTCACGCCAACTACTACAACTCCTATAAGCTAGGTTCAGCGGTGGCATTGTATGACACTGAGCGGTGAAGCACACCGAGTCTCAAGGAAAATTAATCTGTCTAATAGAAAGAGAGGGAGGTTTTGGAAATATTTTGGTTTTGCTGTGAATGACGAGACGAGCTTGCCGTTCGCGTAATAGTAAGCGATACGACAGCCCATAAACAGTAGAAACACCAACACCTTGAATTACAAAGTATTGTTTGGTATTCCACTGCGCTCGCCATCCTGAGACCATGACATGTAAAGTCTCATTGTATTAATTGTCCACTTCCCTCCACAGCAAATTATTCTGCTAATTCATTTGCCATAGGCTCAGCGGTATGAAGCTGCGTCTACAATATACGGACCTCACACCCTTGATATCTATCTCAACAAATATGTGGAACTGACTGAGGCTTTGGTTTCGGTAAGTTGTTACAGCTATTTCTTCTCTTTTGGGTTGTATTTCATTGAGTTTAAGATTATGGGGTTGAAACTTGAATCAGAATAATCTTTCTTACTCAGAGTTGATAGAACTGTGGTAATATTGAAGAAATTATTTTATGTTTGAACACTTTGTTATTAATCTTTGATTTCCTTCATTGCTATTTTATATCTAATTGTATTTTTTTTAAACAAACCTTTTCATTTGCACCTGTCTTATTCTTCTCTTCATAACCAGCATGAGTTTATAATATACACATATTGTGCAAATTATATATATTTTATTTTTTTATTATGGTTCAAGTATGGGGAGGAAATTTGTTCTATAAAAAATTGGGTACTGATTAGGATAGGGTGGGTGTGGGCGAGCAGGGTTCGCTATTTGATACGTTGCCTCAAATTGTAATTATGTTTCGGATATTTCGCGGTTATTGTTGATTTTTTGTTTAGGTTACAACAGGCCGGCATAATAGTGTCGACTGTCGAGGGGTAATCATCTCTCGTCAGTCGCTTTTCTATTCGACCTCACTCCACTTACCATCAGGTGCTGTGGGGTCACTTTGCCCCCCCCCCCCCCGTATAAAAATATTACAACGTTTCGAAGGCTTTGCAGCCTTGATGGTCACAGTACTACTCTAGAAGTCAATCAAAAACCGCTATAAAATCTTAAAAATTAGTTTTATTTCGATGAGCGTAAACTTATCTCGTGGTATTTAGGGCACGTCACTGGACCCTGGGCCATCGCCACCAGACCTGAGCACGCAGCTCATCACCCTGGTGCCGCCTGTTCTGTGGGACTCAGCACCCTGGGGGAAGGAGTTTGGGGACTGCCTCCTCCAGCCGCAGAGGCAGTATAGCTACGGGGACGTCGTTACTGCCAGCTTTGTGAGTAATGGATCCAGGTGTTACGGGATGACTTCTGGAAGAGTTGATAAAGAACATTTCTTCGAATATTAGTTTTTTTCTGTTTTATCTTAATATATACATCCTAAATATTATTTGACCAGATGACCCGACAGACGTTGTCCCGTCTTAGCTATGAATTTGCAGCGCGCATTCTGTCAATCGCTGACAGTTTTTTCAAACCATTGACAGTTATATAAAATTAATATTTTCGTTAAGTTTTCTTAATTTTTTTTATTTTCCGCGCAGTTTTTTGATTTTTTCTTTCATAAGAATCTTCTCCTGACAATAACAAACACAACAAAAAAATAGTGAAATCGGTCCAGCCGTTCACGCGTGATGGCGTGACTAAGGGAAATAGGGATTCATTGTTATATATATAGATAAATAGAAAGAATGTATTAAAGCAATAAATGTGGTCTGCAAATCGTTGTAATAATTAAATTTACATAAATTACGAAAGGGAAAGCCGACAGGAATTGGGTAATGTGTACCTTTCGCCATTGGTAGCGTCTAGACCAGAGGTTCCCAAACTGTGTTCTCATAGACCCCTTTCACGATTTTGCTGGTTCCGGTGGACCTTTTTTGAGGTTTTGCAGAGAAAGCATTACAACTACCGCATAGCCATCGCGGAGGGTTATGTTGGGGTCGTGGCTCTTTTTTTTTTTTTTTTTTTTTTTTACGTAGGTAAATCGTCAGTTGACTATCTCCCGCCTTGGGATGGGCGGGAGGGCGTGTCAGACTTTTACCGACTAAGAACCTACGGTGTTCCCATCCTTTGCCTATGTGCCTAGGTCCAAGATCCGGTGGCATTGAGACCTAGGCAGGCACAGGCCCTAAAGGGCCCCGCAGGGGTCGTGGCTCTTACAACTCATATCAATATTATCTGCATACATTGATAGGTGAAGTCAAGCCAACATTTAAGTACTGTATCAAACCAGATACATTTTTGTGGAGCCCTTACGAAATCTGGATCTTGATTTCGTGGCCACGCCGACGTAGACCCCCGTCGAGTCTCCCTGACCACTTTGGGAATCAGTGGTCTAGACCAGCCATATTCAACCTGCGGCCCGCCGTACCTTTGTGATTGGACCATCTTGAGTTACAGGCAGTTTTTAAATTATGCATTTGCAGAAAATCATGTATTGTATAGCTGACTTTATTGCGACCAGCTTTTGTTTTTTCATTAATTATTATATTTCCAATTTTGAATTATGTTTTTTATTAACAACTAAAAAATCGTGGCCCTCGCATCAAGACCGAAACATTTTTGTGGACCCTTTAAAAAATAGGTTGAGTATGGCTGGTCTAGACGCTATTCAGATTCCAGGATCTAGATATTTATTTAAAATAATTAAAATACCTCTATAATTTTTGAAGGTGTCCGGTCACCCTCGCAACAGCATCAGGCACGGCCGCTGGTACGCGACAGTGGAGAGGCTCGAGTCTGAAGAGGATGATGCGTGGACCGTCATCGCCACGGACGCTGACTGGGAGACCAAGTAAGTAACTTGAAGGTTTAACGTCAAGTATAATTTGACTAAAATCTGTAATAGGGGACCGGCCTGAGCTTGATTTTGTACATTATTGTATATGTAATGGTTAATAATACGAAAATGAAGCAGTCCTGCGAAAACTGCATAAAAATTGGTTAAAAAATGAGCGAGTAATTCATATTTAAAATATTGTAATGTACAGAAGTGGGCGCGATGTGGGGATATCGCTTCATCTCTTTTTTTCGCACGCGTCGTAATTCCCGATGACGTCACATGTGGGTATTTCGTCTCTTTTCTGTTTCTTGTTAATTACCCCTTCCGCCGAAATTCAAAGACTTATAACTTGTTGATTTTTTACCGGATTTTAATAATTCCTTCTGTGTTATAATTTATATTATGTAAATATTTGATAATAGTAAAAAACAAAAATGAGTCCAGTACCCTATTATATTTATGATGAGGACGATTTTTTGTGCAGTTGATATCTTAATTGATTTTTAGATGGTATAAACCCAAAAGAAACCACATCACGCTCGTACCCCCAAAGGCGTAAGCCAGGGATGGCGAAACTTAAATGGTTAACGTGCCATTATTAAAATATATGGCTTGTAACGTGGCAGCCAGGACCGGTTTTATCGATCTCATGCCCCTTATTAGAGACTTTTTAAGACCCAACTATGTTTTTTTGTTCTTTTTTTTCTCGGGGCTCGGTGAAGTGGCTTCACTGCACCTGATTTTCAACGAAGTGAAATCCAAAGAAAGATATAACATTTAGCATATCATTCGTGTGCCCGAATTATTTGTCAGGCGCTACTGTGCCGCTTGCCATTGCTCTTGCCATTCTTGGCGTAAGCAGAGGTGTAACCTGGGCAGCGACTCTACGCCATGTGATCCCATAATGTGAGGGGGGCGAGCCTATCGCCATATCGGCCACGATATCGACTCTGGTTCTTGTTGGACTTGTTAGTGACAGAGCTGTAGACAATTTTGCCATGGACAGACTCGACAGGAAGTAGACTAAAGATATTCGAGGAGCTTTATTAGAATTCCTAAAAAAAAAAAAATACCTGCCATTTCATGTGTTGGATTTGGACAATCATTGAACACTTAATCATTGAAATGAAATGGAATGATTAATTTAAATCCGTAAAATGTCATATATTATTTAGATTCCGTCAATATTAACTCTACCACCAGTTCGGAAAGCAGTTCTCTCCAGAGAAGTACGGGCAAGAAACTCTAGTGTTGCTCTTTTTAAAATCAGTTTAATGTATAAACTACAGTACATGATAAAGAGAAGAAAAAAAATGTTTTTTTTATTTGTTGTTTAGAGCAGTTCATTCGTATGCTCGTAAAATAAGCAATATATTAATTTTAAATTTCCATACGAGTGCACAACCCTCTCAGGAATCATGAAATATGTTATGCTAATTATTTTCACTTAGATTTATTTCCTTGACTTTCTTGCTATATGAACAATGATTGCAGGTACATTTGGCATCGGGACTCCAAGTTCCTCGGCACGAGTCACGCTGAGATCGAGTGGGAGATCCCTGTAGGCACTCCCGCGGGAACCTACAGGATCCACCACTACGGGAACTACAAGTACGTCCTCGGTGGAATATATCCTTACCATGGATTCACTGATTCCTTTGAAGTTACGTAGGATGGTGGACTGTTCAAGGCTATTGATGGAGGACTTGTTTAGGGTTGAAACACCCCTCTTTTTTGCGGGTAAGACCGGTTGGGGGTAAGACCGGATCATGGGGTAATCCGGTCTTATCCCAACTCACTAATATATCATTGTTTTAATATTACTGTTGACCTGTAATACAAATGTATGTTATAATTCGTACACTCCACAAAAATAGCTGAACAAATTCAATGAATCAAAATGTTTAAACTTTATTGTTAATTAACTTGACAGGGTTAACTTTATTTTAAAGGACAAATAATACTTAGTTCGTTTATTCCGGAAAACTCCTATACGCAACAAAGCCGCCAGCAAAAGCTAGTATATGTATAAAAATAATATCGTTTAAAACGATTTTCGGTATAGCGTCCAGACTAGGTGGTCGCGTTATAACCGGTTTTCATTATAAGGAACATACGGTAAGGTGAAGCGATCACGAAACTAACATATGTATGCGATATGTTGGTTTATACGTATGCCGATATTATACACTATGATATGTCATGAGGACAGTGGGGGAAAATGGTCATCCATATAAAATCATTGGTAATTCTGTGTTTTGAGGACAGTGGGGGAAAATGGTCACTACATTTTTTTTCTACATCTGTATTTCTTAAAATGTGATTTAGAATAGAAACTGTAGATAATTACTCTTTAGTAACATATTTATATCTATAGAATGATTTTTCATTCAGTAAAAATTAAACATGAAATATTTTAACTATATGTAAAATTGTTAGAGGTGTTATTTGATTTGTTCATGATGTATTTTATTAACTGCCTCGGTCGCGTAGTTATACTACATTCGCGGTACGACAGTGCTTCGAGGTTCTGGGTTCGAAACCCGGGCCGGGCAAAGTTATATTGTTTTTTTCTTAGTATCAGCCCGGAGTTTGGATTTTGTGCCCGATATGGCGATAGGCTCGCCCCCTATCACATCATGGGACGGAACACACTTGGCGAAAAGTGGGTTGGTTGCGTCTCTGTATACCCCTCGGAGATAAATGCGTGATATGTGTGTGTTTTATTAAGCATCGATCGATATCTATTTGACGATCGATAACAGCCCCAGATCTTGTGATGACAATGTTAAACATTTCAGTCGATATCATGACTTATAATATTGGTAAGGTTGCACTTTTATATATTATTATGCCAAAATTAGTGGTTAATTAAAAAAAAAATGATTTCTAGGGTTGCTTGCTATTAGGTCAATGTAATTTATTACATAGACAAAGTTCGTTAAAGCACTATGGGGTAGACAAGTTATTTAAAATGTTAAAAATATACAGTATCCTTGTGGTCTTTGTTAAATTCTGAGAAAACTGTTTTTGATCATCAAATTCCTGGCAATTTTTGGAATTTAATACAAATGGCAACCCTAAGTAAGATAAATGTAAATTTTGTGCTATTCTTTTAACTAGTCGCTTAGTTTAACATAATATTTTGTAGTTATATTTATTAGCCTCGCCGAATCCTTATGTGGGTTGCAGATCCAAAATTAGACCAAGTTAATAAATCAAAAAAAAATCAAAAATGTGCATTGAATGACATTCATAGTTCTTTAAAGAATATTACAGAAGATTGTAGTCTTGTAAAGTCTAAAACCAATAATATTGAACAAGCTTTAATTACGGAGGAAGGGGGGGGGGGCAAACTACGTTTAATAAACTGTAAAGTATATATAATTTTATTAGCTCTGTGAGCAAAGCTAAAAGAATTTAGCTTGATTTTTGGTCTGTAACCTGCTATATAGTAACTAATAATGTATGCCAGAGGATGGTGAAGTCTTCAAAAGAAAACAGGCATGGACAAGTCCTTTTTAACCGACTTCAAAAAAAAGGAGGAGGTTATCAATTCGACGTGAATTTCTTTTTTATTACACCAATTGTTTCGGTATTTGACTTATATAATATTTTTAATTTATTTAAACTACATTAATACGTGGCCTTAATATATTTAATGGAAAATTAATTATATGTCCGGTACACATCAAAGCGATGCGACGTCGCTACGAAACAAGCAGCGTGTTTGCGACAACGCGAGGGTTTACAGGTGGTAGGTCTCTGATATGTGAGAGTCCGCCTGGGTAGGTACCGCCGCAATGTCTATTTCTGCCGCCAAGCAATATGTAGTCTCTTATGTGTTCCGATTTGAAGGACATTATAGCCAGTAACTATTGGACATAAGACAACATCTCATGTCTCAGGCGAGTGTAGAGGAATACCAAACAATACTTTGTAATTTAAGGTGTTGCTGTTTATGGGCGGTCGTATCGCTTACTATTAGACGAACAACAAGCTCGTCTCGTCATTTAAAATAAAAAAGGCGACGCTGTAAAATCTTTGCAAAATGTATATTTATCGCCAGTATCAGCATTCAACAAGCTTGACGTCTGTTGTGTATAACTTAACCGTACTCTAAAAACGTATTTATCAATGGCTAAGGGTGAAATTATTCAAAAGGTAACCGAGGCAAGTAATTTGTCTTAGTTAACATATTCCAATCAATGTAACGGTAAACAAAACAAACATTAATAATTAAAAAAGTTGTATGTAGATATTGTAAGTTTGAGTTTGTGGATGAACAACATCTCAGTCCCCCCCGCGACCATGAAGGCTGCAAAGTCTTCGAAACGGCGGGAGAAAATAATAATATAAAAAACCGCGATAAAATCCGAAAAGTAGTTTAATTTTAATGTCTAATATTCGCGTAAACATAAGAAACCATTATGCAAACATTAATAAACCTAAAAGGGAAGCTGGTAGGGATCAAGTTGTATGGACGTTTCACCACTGATAGTCATTTTCCCTACGATACCAGTATCGCCCATTCTATTGTGAGTTCATAAAACCTGTTTTATTTGTATGAATTTAGGGCAGCGAACGCCGAGCGATATTGCGCAAATTTGCTGCGCAGAAGAAAAATTCTTTCTAAACATTATTTTAAGTAATCCATTGTCGCGATATATCACCGCTTTGATGTGTACCGGCCGAATGTAAAGCGGGGTTTATATTTCACACGAGTATTGCCATTATAACAAATTAAGGTATTTTAGATGTTAAAAATATGTATAAAAGACCTAAGAGTAAGTGCCAGTGATTGTATTAATAAATTTTTATAATTTAAAATTTGTTTTGATTTTTTTTCTCACTTTAGGTGTTGGTTCTGCGTTTGGTGAGGTATATTAAAATCGTCTGATATTTTGTGAATTGACATTATAGTATGGATAATTATTACATTCAAATAATAGTAGGTATGTAGGTGAAATGATCCCACTTTACCTGATGGTAAGTAAAGTGGGGCCAAGATAATATCGACTGACGATGATTACCCCTCTAAAGTCGAAACAATTATGCTGGCTGTTAGAACCGGATATACACAGGCTGATCCCAGAACGCGACACATTTACGTGAGCCATTATGGCAGGCTTTAAAATCTTGTGTATGGTGGTCGCTATCCCGGCGGATATAGAACTAAAACTAAAAGTTTGAAATGTCTCAATGAGAACCATTACTTAGAAGCTATGGGCGTGGTTTTTTTTTATCCCAATGGATAGAGAAGGAAGCCGCTCGCCTGATGATAAGCGATACGACTGCCCTTAAACAGAAGCAACACCATACAGAACTAATTAATTGTGATGTATATCAATAAAATTTCAAACTATGTCACAATTTCCGCATACCGTAAAAACGTAGTTATTTTTTTTATTGCTGTTATCATTTATGTAGTATTAACTACCATACAGTATAGCCAAAACATGCGAAAGATACATATATTTTCCTTTTTTTTGGTTGATTACTTAATTAGTTTGTGTCAGTTATTTATACTTCAAGTGTATATACTAAATGGACATTCGTGCGCCACTTGGGCTTCTCATTGAAAACCAGCGCTGCAGCTGTATTGCAGCAGCAAACTGAATGAGCAACCTTGTTGGCACATTCATTTAATTGTATGTAAAAACATTAGTTTATTTTTTATAGCCTGCATTTTTTGCCAATAATTACAGTCATTCTTTCTTCCTAGTATATGTCGTCTCGCTCGCACTATTAAGTTTTTGGTTGGCTATGTTGGGTCTTAAATGGTAAATCACCTCTGCCTGCATACTGGCCTATATATAAACTGCCCGCAGTTTACACACAAAAGATGGATATTTTATTTGCATCGCTGGCGAATACCAAGTGAATTCACAGCGAGGCGAAAACACTACGCGATCGTTCAGTATTGTAACACTACTTAACCACGGATGAAAAAATCCAGAGTTAGTGTTACTTTGTAAGAGCTCTTGGATTTTTTATGTTCATGCCAACGAGTTTACAGGAAACATTTAAAAGGTATATATTTATGTCAGGAACCTCCTTTCCAGAGTTTGGTTGCGATGTGTGACGGTTCCAATTCTTATTTCAAATTACTCGTAATTTTTTTAATGTTGGAAAGAAATCTCCAGAAATTCACCAGTGCTGCGGCGACATATATTATACAATACTAGGTGACAGCAGCGAAGACTGAAATTTTAAAAAGGTATCCCAAGCCAAAAGAATCATTGCTTTAATTAACATTATGGCGGCCAATTTAACAGAAAACAAAAATTAAGGCAAACGTAACTAAACCTAAAAGGGAAGCCTGTAGGACTTTGTATAGCTTCACCACTACTAGGTGAGCATAACTTTATAATTCTTTAAACTCAATAAAAACATTGTCTGATAAAGAAATCGAACTCATGTTATCGGTTTATTACAACATGTTCTACAAGAAATAATTTCAGAGCAAACACCTTTCTGACATTACAAGCTTATCTGAGAAATTAAGTACCTGCAGTAATTATTTACATTATTTGCATATCTTATTTACAGGGTGGTTTATATGAATTAAAATTCTCAAGAATGAAAGGTCGAATGAAAGAACGAAGTCCAGTCAGTCCATTTCGAATGAAAGACCTTGATATAAATTAGATGAGGTAATATTAGGACATGGCCTACCAAATGATGTCTCTTTCATATTAAACTGTTCACCAGATTTAGTGTTTTTCTTCGTACAACCATCGAAACATATTCATAAATATTCACAATAATTTTACTCATATTTTTATTAAGTTTATCAATAATATTCATTATTTAAAATGTTATCTTGACAGAACGATCAAAATCCTGTTAAAAATTAACAAGCTATAAGCCTTTGAAAGTCGATGCAAGGGCTAGAACGAAAAAGAGACGCAATTATATATTCGTGACGTAGTGGCGATCTAAAATGCGCGCGAAAAAGAGAAAAAGAGACAAAACGATTAGCTCACTACGCGCGTATTCTTGCACATTGTAATATTTGAAATATGAATTGTTGCCCCATTATTTAACCAATTTATTGCTGTTTTAACAAAAAGTCTTTTTTTATTATTATTTGTCAATACGTATAGAATAATTGTTAAAATAAAGCACAGTAAAATATATTAATATCATATTTGTAACTAAGTTTTTTCAGATATAAACAGACAAAACAAAAATTTGTTGTTCAACCTGGGAATCAAAATTAGGACGAGGAGTTTCATAGCTTCCGCCCCAGATGTGTAATAAAAACGCCGCTAAAATATTGAAACCATAGAGTTAGAGATATAACGATAGATCCCAATTTTCTATTCGTTTTAGGTGTTCTGATTATATTATTAAAAAAAATATTTCTTATACGCATAACCACATACGTCGATAATTAGAGTTGATAAAGTGATTATTGTTTATCAGAATGTGATGGATTAATGTTAATCAAAATATATTTTTATTTGTCTGTGCGCGGTGCGCGATACGGTCCTATTCCTGCAAAATAATAAGGTCCGTCAAACTCTTTATATTCTTCACATCTTTGATTTTTGCATATGTGAGTAAAGCGCTTTTTTGGAAGGCAGAACGATTAGGACGTCTGGTGGTAAGTGGCCGTGATAAGAGTATGACAGCTATGCCGTGGTGCCAAGAAAATATTAGGATGAGAAGGAAATATTTTTTGAAGGCGCGTTGGGCGCTCATTGAATTTTAAGAAAAGTTTATTACAAAGTTGTATGAAAATTATAACTTAAAAGTTGTATATCTACCTAAATTTATCAATCAAGAGATAAAAGATGAATTGTAATCTCCTTGGATTAATACAAACAAATAAATTTTAATTTGAAATAAACCGTTGATGGTATATGAAATAATTAATAAACTATGTTTGTATATGTTGTCTACAAGGTTTTTAAATTAGCATTAATTTATGATTGAATTAAACATTACGATATTTGGTAGGCTTGAACAGAGACCAGGGACTCAGAAGTACAATTCAGACCTCTAACCTAATCGATCCCTAAACGGTTTAAAACTTTAGCAAACCAAAATTCTTTTATATTTATGGGATTAAGTCCTATAAGTTTTATGAGTAGGTATTAAAATTTCTTACTACAAATTCGGTTTCCACAAAAAAGGTCATAGATGCCCTCAATTTGAGAATACCAATTATTGAGTCCTCACACGCGTATCTTAGTTGCGAGTGAGTGTCCAGCGTGGGAGGTTAGGCAACGACGCAGGCCAACTACATGTGAGCTAACTTTAGTAAATATATTTGTGTTAAGAATTCTTATGTTTACTTACGAGAGAGTTAGATATTGAAATAAAACTATTTCGAATTTTATTTCTATACTTCATGGTCTTGTGGTGGGGCAAGCCCTCGTCGTAGGCTGCATCTGTCTTAGAAATGTCGGGAGAATAGTATAATATAAATAAACGGCTGTATCTTTTGATTGTGTTGGTTTAGAAGTTTGATATTTTCACAGCTCCAAGGGACAGTAGACCTGAGTATTTGGTATAAATTTCAGCCTAATATCTCCACGCGTTCCTGAGAAAAAGAGTCTTGACAGACGGACGAACGCACTAGAAAGTGATCCAATAAGGGTTCCGTTTTTTCCTTTCGAAGTACGGAGCCCTAAAAACCGTGATAAAATCCGAAAAATAGTTATATTTCAATATACTTGTATTACTTACTAACTGTGCCAGCGGTTCTTTCTAGAGTCGTCAGTAACATTGCTAAATTCCGTAATTATATAACTTACAATTTCAATAGAGTTTTCGTTGATATAATATTGAAATATGCATCGAAATCAGTACAGCCAAATTAGGCAGATATCTCTCTCTCATACACGCATTCTCATGACAGTGACGTCACTCTAGCGTATAATTTTCGGTTATTCAATGTAATAACGGGCTGTTATTTGTTTAGTTCACGAAAAATGGAATTCCTTTTATTGTTTTTTTGTACTAATTCGATGTATTGATAACCTATTTATGTTGATAAGGTGTAATATTTAATTATTATGCTTAATGTCGGAAAAATACCTACGTTAAGATATTGAGTACCAATATTTATTGCCGCTATCGTTCTTTCACTACATGAATACTTTAATCGACTGATTAAAAATATCAAAGAGTCGTAGATGTCCATTTTTGGTAACTATTTTAATTAAATCCTTATTATTGTTTATATTATACTTTTTTATTTCCGTCATCAGCCAGTAGTGTTTAATTTTCTCGCGCAAAGACTTTTGAAATTCGAACGTTAAATATATAATAATATGTCTTAACGAAATAATAAGTAGGTATCTACACTCAACTTTTACAGCTAATCACAAAAAAATGGAGTTGGATTAGAAAGTTAACGTTAAGTTTATTTTATGTTTTTAAACACTACAATTCCATTGCTTATTAGTCTAATAGACTAAATTGTAGTTTCCTGCTAGGAACTTAGTTCTTACAATAAAGGAAAAAAGAACTATTGCATGTATTATCTACTAATAAATAGAGTAATAGGCGAAATAAAAAAAAAAAATATCTAAGTTTTAGACAGTGCGTGTATTTATGCAAATACGGGTTTATATTTACGTAGGAAGATTAAAATGCGCTTCGTAAATTGTGAAAAAGTATAGTTTAGCTTGACTTTGTGAGTGTGCTATAGAACATTTTAAATCTGCGGCGGTGGTTTAAATTTATATGTTTCTAACATTTAGCCGCAAATAGACATTAAGAAAATCTGGCTTGAAATCCCACCTGAGTCCGATATTTCAAAACCCTATTACCATGCAACTAAAATGCCATCTTCCTTGTACAAGAAGAAAGCCTTAACAAAATACCCAGTTGCAGGCACTATGGTAGTCTCTTTAACTGGGAAGGCGATCATCGCGGTGGTGATCCTTGGAGTGGTGGGTGGTATGAGCGTTACCATAGCGCTGATAGTGATGGATAATAATAAGACCCAGGAGCCCCCACCGACAACGACTGCAGCGCCAGAGAATGATATCTTGTACCAAGTTGGAGTTGGGATTGCCGATATGACGGGACCTTGTGTGGAAATTAATTTTGTGAGTATATTTTTGTTGGCTTCGTGTGGGTAGTGGTCGCGGGTTCGATCTCGCACGGTGATATATTTTTAAATGTCTTTATTGCACCTTGAACTAAAGTGACCTAACTCAGAATTAATATATTTTCTGATTTTGTTAAAAACTACCTTCTAAAGCTCTATAATCTTATGTAGAGAAAAAGACAAAATTGTAAAATAGACACAGATTTTCACTTTCGACGACAGCCCAATTCACTGCATTTAAATCTTTTTTATTCGTGTCCCACGAATCGACTTTTTTGAGTTAGGTCACCAAGTTCTAAGGGTGCAATACTGTAGCAATGTAGGTCTAGAATCTAAAATAATACATACGAGTCGTAACATAAGGATTATATCTAATTGCGTTTTAGTAGGGTTTGGGGTAATAAGTGAGTCATAGTTGTTGGTTAGGTATTTAATACGTTAACGCACTGAATGTAAATCCAAACTTATCAATGTAGCATTGAAAGTGCATATATCATATTGTATTTTTTCCTTACGTTGCCTTATATAGATTGTATATTAAGCTGAAGGATAAATAATATTTATTGTCATGAAAATGCTGTTTTAAATTTTTAACTCCATGGTGACAGTTAAATACGCATTTATATTTTCGGTTCCGTAGATAAGATAATTATACATTTATGTTACATTAAATTGCATATAGTATGTTGTTGTTACATAGCAATTTTTTTATTGCTGTAAATGATGAGACGAGTTTGCCGTTCGCCTGATAAGCGATACGACGCCACATAAACAGTAGAAACACCATCTATTGAATTACAAAATATTGTTTGGTATTCCACTGCGCACGCCATCCTGAGACATGAGATCTTAAGTCTTATTATAATTACTTATACTGGCTACAATTTCTTTCAAACCGGAACATAACAGTGACTACACACTGCTGCTGGGCGGCAGAAATACCTTGCGGTGATGCCTACCCAGGTGGACTCTCACATACGAGAAACCTACCACTCATGGAATATTCTTCTTGCAGATGGGGTACGCCGACCTGGGACAGTCGGGCCAAGGTTTACATTTGAGGCAGTTCGCGAGGACCTTCATCTTTGTGAAGGGGAATACCAGGCTCGTACTGGTCACTGCAGAAGTCCAGGCTGTTGGTATTGCTGTTAGGCGGGAGGTCAGTACTTCAACAAAAATTATATCAATATGTGTCCACGTGGCGTTGTTGTATTACGGTACGACTGCAGTGCTGAGGTCTCGGGTTCGATCCCAGGGTCGAGCGAGTGATATTGGGTTTTTTACTCAGTACCAGCCCGGAGTCAGCATATGTGCCCGATATGGCGATAAGCTCGCTCCCTACCACACCATGGGACGGAATACATAAGGCGGAAAGTGGTGGCAACAGTTGCGTCCCTGCCTACACCTTCGAGGATAAAAGGATGTGTGTGTAAAATTATAACACATATGTAACAGTAAGTTACAGAGTGTAAGTGCCATAGACTATTTTAAAATTAGTACAATCAGTTTAATTTAAATTGGCCATTTTGATATTTAACACCTTTTGTGTAAGGATCTATGTGTGCAGCTCTATGTCATAAAAAGCTTTGCAGTTTAAAGTTTTAAGAGATCTTGTATCTTTAAGGTATCAGGCCGTAAATATGACCTGGTAACAAGAGCAGACATTGGCACAAAACGTAGACTTTGAAATTGCATGGCGTGCTAAAAATCCTAAAACCGGCACTAGGCAGGTATTTTTTTCATGTCCTCACTGGTGATGATCGCGATGCGTTAGCCTTATATTTCCCCCACCTGCCAATCCGAGCTGGCTACTCTGTTTTACCTTATGCCTTGTATTCTTTATTAATTTTACTCCTATTTTAAATGTCCGTAGTTTTATAAGTAATCTTAAATGTTTTAGAAATAATAATTATTCTTATAGTGGGGCGAGCAGGCAAAGTATCCAATAGCGGACCCTGCTCGCCCCAACCGCACCCATTGTGAATAATAAGTGTTAAGTACATTGAAACAATCTCACACAACTCATAAACACGGGAAAAAAAAATCTTATAAATTGTTTTGACGTATCATAAGTGCAACTTTGTTCGGCTACGTGATTATTTACAAGTGAATGAAGAATCGTCTTCTATGCAGAGGCATAAGACAAAAAGTCTTTCTTTAGTCGTTAACGTAATTAGGAAATAAAAATAATATGTATGCTAATGGCATTTTTATTGATAGGCTTATCGTTAGGACACGAGTGTAGTGATAGTTATATCGCTAGAATGAGTTATTGAGATAGGAGTATAGGACAATGTCGGAATTATAAAAACAAAAGAAACAACAACCCTTAAATCCAAATACTTTCCTTTCGTACCCAAATTTTCCATAATAATATTTTTACCTTAAAATAAATGGCCTTTGTCCGGAGACTTATTCGAGGTCAGGTAAACATAATTTGAGTTTAGCATCTTCTGTTCCAGCGTCATATTTTAACGTAGCGATATCCGGTTACCCCTTCTCTTATATACCCAAATTCTCAATAATTTTCTATTTAGGTAGTTCGCAACCTACAAGTCTTGTACGGCGACATTTATACCCTTCGCAACGTGATCATCACGGGCACACACACGCACAGCGCCCCGGGAGGACATCTGGTCGACTTTCTGCTGGACATCAGCATCCTCGGCTTCTCTAGAGAGACTTTTGACGCGTACGTCGATGGCATCACTAGAGTGAGTAAATACTGAATTTATTAATCTTTTTGAATTACAATAAATAATCGATCTTTATCTTCCTAACTTATGTATTTAACTTCTCTCACAAAGACTTGCCGAGTTTCATTGCTTGGTGTCATATCCTTGCTTACAGAATATGCGGTGGTGAGTGTGAGGTTTTAGGAGGGTATCGGCTCGTGTTTTTATTCCAAACGAGTTTCACAAACGGTTAAGAGCTTTAACAATTTCCCAAAACATAGTTTCCAAGACACTTTTTTCTATAATTTAATTGAGTAATCCGAATATGGTGAATTTTAGAGTATAAGGCGTGCCCACGCGAACATAGGACCAGCGCGGCTTTACTTCAGCCAGAGCAAGGTCCACAACGCACATATGAACAGATCCCCCTTCTCCTACGAAAGCAATCCCCAGGAAGAGAAAGAGAAGTGAGTCACAGCTCCATAAGAGCTGGTTTGTTGGGTCAATCCTTATTATGGGATAATGTGTTTGTTGTTTTGCACTTTCGTAGTATTGGTGTAAGGTGCTTTTTGGTGTAAATTAAAATAAGCTATTAGTATATTATTTATTTGATGATTTTTTTGGTGATTGTAGTCAGTCTTAAGTAAACCATGGATTCCATCTGGTTACTGGAATCAAAAATCCTATTTTTGATGACAGCTGGTGTATTAGGCGATCATACCGTTCGCTTGATGGTAAGTGAAAAAAACGCCCTTAACAGTAGAAACACCATACAGTACGAATGACAACGCACTGCATGGGACTCCACTACATTCGAAAATGTATTATGTTAACACTCATAATGCCCAGTGATTACGCTAGTTCCAATATACGTCAAACCGGAACACTAGTATCCATGATATGCTGCTTTGTGTTAGAAATAGACGTTGCGGTGGTAGCTTCTCAGACCCTCGCACGAAAGACCTACCAATAAAACTAATTATATACCTCAGATACTTGCGGAACGTGGACGACTTGCTGAGCCAGATCCGTATAAACCGACCGGATGGGTCGCTGGCCGGCGTGATGAACTGGTTCGCAGTGCACACCACCAGCATGAACATGACTAACTTGCTGATCTCCTCCGACAACCTCGGATATTCCGCGCTGCGGATGGAGGCTGAGCTTAACCCTGGAGCATTGCCTGGAAGGGTAAGTTTTTCTCTGTTAAAATGTAAGTTTTGAAGATTGTGTTTTGTTTTCCGTTAAATGACTGATTTTAGTGGCGATATAATAATAATGGGCACAGATACGTCTGCCAACCACTTCCAAATCTTGCGAAATTATTACTAAACAATTGTGTTAAAACATGGGTGGCATCTATGTGAATTATAAAATTTCGATTTTAGTCAATTGCAAAATGTAAATTGTTGTAATTGCTGTTAGGACACGTTTGCGATCAACCAATTTTAATTTTGATCCTCGTCTTCTCTAAAACTTTTGCCTGATATATCTCACAACTCTATTGGATCTAAGAAGTTATTACCGTATATTAATTTACCAATCCTCTCTTTTAGCCCACCATCGTCACTGGTTTCTTCTCCTCGAACCTGGGCGACGTGTCCCCCAACACTCGCGGCGCCCGCTGTGAGTTCAGCGGCGCCGAGTGCGACAACCAGTTCCTCCTCTGTCGCGCGCAGGAGCGATGCTTCTCTCAAGGACCAGGAGTCGACATGTTCGACAGCACCAGGATCATCGGCCATGCTGTGTTTGAAGGGGCTATGGTGAGTGCTTTTACTGATGTAGTACTTCAAAAGAGAGAGAATTAGGAGTCAAGTCCATACGTGATTCCACTTCTGCTGACCTACATTTGGAACCGCATTCGCCGAACCTGTTAGGGTCTTATTTCTATAATAATGACACTATGTGAGTTATATTCCGACTGTTACTTTGACTACTCCTACTGTATTTAAAACTGGCCCTGCATGCAGATGCATATTCCAATTGGGACCGAAATCGTGTCCAAGCGCACCTAAATATTTATGTATAGTATATATAAAGACGCGATCTTGAAAATAGAGCCAAATATATACATCCGTTAATTGTTTACTTTCGAGAGCGGGATTCAATAAAAAAATTACAAAGCAATTAAAAATTGTGTCAGATTGCAGATATTGACTGAACAACTTACGACTT
Source organism: Manduca sexta (assembly GCF_014839805.1). NCBI lineage: Eukaryota > Metazoa > Arthropoda > Insecta > Lepidoptera > Sphingidae > Manduca > Manduca sexta. Next base: position 15,473,382 of record NC_051138.1, read on the forward strand.
TTGGTTCTGCGCTTTATTTTGTAGATTAGGTGTGCGCAAAATAAAATAATACGATAGAAAAGCTGTAGTGTATACAATATACTATTTAAGTAAGTAAACAAAATCTAAATTGGTACGAAAAGAGGTAGCAATAATTGATATTTCAATATATAAGAGTAGGAATGAGCGTCAAAGTGTCAATTGAACATGCAATTTAACGGCAGTGACATCTCGGCTTAGTTCATGCATCCTTTACTCGTTGTTCGACACTGAAACACCTATCACTGTATTTCAAACACAATTTTTAAAATTTATTTTGCGTATTGTTCGTAGATTACGAAGCATCATTTTGAATAAATTTTTTTTACAAAATAAGCTATTATTTTCAATAAAAAATGTTTTTTTAAATGTAAGAAACAAACTAAATATTATAATCCTGGGGGGCACGAGACTAATCTAGGATTACTGTGAAGTATTTACTATCGCTAATTCTACAAGCGCTTAAACTTTGCTCGATACAAGGGACAAGATATTCGAAATCAATATGTACTTTGGTTATCTACGCATTATATAACGTAATTATGCCGATTATGTGATAACGTTAATCGTTATCAGTGATATAATGTTTTAAGATATTCGTTTATTGTTTTTCTTAAAGCGATTATAAGGCATGCGGTGCCTTATATAATTTAAATGCCATATTCAGGGTCATCTTGACATTGCGTTACTAAATGGAACCACATAATCGTCTTCACCTTTGCTGACATTGTGCCAAAAATCATCCATTAATAAAGAATATCTATTACCAAAAATACATACCGGTTTTAGTTTTCTTATTTTTTGATCATTTTGTAGTTTAATGCGAATATGGCGTGTGTGTGAGTGTATTTCTGACTGAAAGTATAATGTTGCCGCTGCGACGAATTCTCTTAGAATAGTAGTAGTGGCTTTAGGGTGCGTCAAATTGAAATTACTTTTTATTGATATTTATTTTGTTCGAAACTTACACTTTACATCTACGGCTCAAGTAACTTATTTTAAACAGTTATTTCCAAGTGGATAAGTATGTGGTTTTTAGTAATGCGATGTCAAAATGACCCTGTACTTATACTTCGAGCACCTTACATACCTCATACGTAGGGCTGCCATCACCTTAATTGCTGACGCAGGAACACGCCAAAAAATCCCAGATATTTGGGCGAAATACGGTTTTTTCCCCGGAAACCTCTGAAAACATATTTTTTGCAACAAAAATAAAAACATCGTTATAATATTTTAATTCATTTATACAGCTTGTTATTACTCTTTTATGTAGATTTATTTCAATTTATCGCTTATTTAAAAAAAATGGATTTCCCCTAACAACAAAAGTTGTCACTTTTTAAAACCCCTGCCTCACGGCCCCCGGACGTCCTTCAAATTAGGACAAATTCGGTGGATTTCGGACGGATGGCAGCCCTACTCATACGCCGTGCACTTTACACGCCTTATAAGTATCCTTCACGCACTTTATACAGGTTCTTTTTCACATCAATCAATGAATTAATCAGCCTGTCACCGCTCTCTACATCTCTGCTGACATTACCAAAAATAACGATTTCACTTTTCTGATTTTTATAGTAATTTTGTATAATACTTTAGTGAGAATATGGCGTGTCCGTGTGTATTTCTAACTGAAACTGTGCTGTTGACAAATTCTTATTCTAATAAGAGTAGTTGTATTAAAGGGTGTCAAATTTAAATTACTTCTTCTCGTTTTTAGTTTGTTTAAAATATATTTTTTTATTCTACAGCTACTGTTCGAGAAAATGTTATTTGCAACAACATTATGTGGATTTAAATAACGTAAAGTCAATGCATCACGTCCCATATACTTCATGCGTCTTATACATTACAATCTCCTTATATATTTCTAGCTTTTGCTCGCGGCTTTGCCCGCGTGAAGGAGTTTTCAGGCAGCATTTTTTTCAACTTATTTGATATGTATTGCTATATTATGAGCGAATTATAAAAAATCATTATAAATTGTAGCCTATGCGTTATTCTGATGTATAATCAATATTACTGTAAAGTTTCATCCAAATCCGTTCAGTAGTTTTTTCGTGAAAGAGGAACAAACATACATCCAGCGTCACAAACTTTCGCATTTAAAATATTAGTAGGATTATTCAAGCGTCTTATAAACTTTTTGCACCTTATAGTATACTCTCAAGGACTTATATACTTCGGGCACTTTATCATTATATTTCTCGCGCCTGTGTAATTCGCGTTTGTGGTTTCGTTGTTTCTTAGTTCATTAGTAACTGTATCACGTAAAAATCAATCGTTGGAATATAAATCGTATGTCTGAGAAATATGGAATATTTAGAGAGGTAACATAATGTTCATAAGTGAGTTGGCATAAGCTAACCCATAACCCTACAGACAAACCCGCAGGCTCAGCTAGTATTTTTTAATTACAATTCACCATTCTATTATAAGAATTTCATAACTCTTTTTCCTAACTATAGAGGGATAATTTTAGGAGAATTCAATTTCTCCACCAAAAGAAAAAATAGATGAGTGGAGTGGGATTCAGATAGAGTGTTGACGTACCCGTCGCCTAACAGTACATTTATGCCGGCCTGTTAGAAACGTATATTCAGTCTGATCCCGCAACGCGATACGCACCGAGGGCCACTATGGAGCACTATGGCGGGTTTTACATCTTGTGGGTCATAATGGCAGTTTTTATATTTGTGTACGGTATTCGCTATACAGGCCAATGACGCTTTACAAATAGACGCGTCATAGTCTAACAAAATTGCACATAAAAACAGCGCACTATTTACTATAGTCACATCCCTAGCAGCTCGCATTGATACGGCCCGACTGGGCCCGGGCGTCGACCGCCCCGTCGCCATGACAGTCGAATAAAATGCATTTATTAGCTAAAAATAAGTTAAATAGTGTATACTTATTACTAACGTATGAAATGAAAGGTTTTTTTCATTCAAAGTTGGAGTATAATTTGTACATCGTCTAAAACACAGGAAGGTATTTTATTTATAAAAATACAAAAAGTTAGTAAGCCGACTAGCCGCGACAGTGGTTGGAGGTTGACTAAGTGAATGTCAGGCAATTACCTTGCTTTCGTCTTGCCAGTATTGAGCTCGGACAACGTATCTATGTAATAAAAACATCTTAGATGCAGGCGGATGCAATCTAAAAGCCGCATTAGTAGTTTCGTAGTACTGACGCTAATATTTATTCCAGGATGCTTTGCACTACCATGGCGAGGAGCTGCGTGGGGAGTTGGCAGTGGTCCATCAGTTTGTGGACATGCCTGCAGCGACCGCTTATAAATACGATCCTGTAGCAAACACATTTGATGCTGTAAGTAGATTATATTGGAGGATCTAGTCTCGATGAGCTATACAAATTATTTACATTTATGATCGGTGTCATGGTACTGGGTAGTTTTGGGTGATACCTTGAAACTAATAATTAGAGTGGTCTAAAGTAAATTTGTCTGTTATATCTAGAAGAAGCCACTGCTTCGGTGAAGTAGTTGTATTAAGGTAAGACTGCAATATTGAGGTCTCGGTTCGATTTCGGGTAGAGCAAAGTGATATTGGCTTTTTATCACTATCAGCCCGGAGTCTGGAATATCTTCCCGTTATGGTGATAGGTTAGTCCCCTATCACATCATGGGACGGAACACACAGCGAAGTGGCTGCCAATAACGCCTCTGCCTACCACTTTGGGGATAAAAGGGGAGTGTGAGTGAGACAGAAGATCAGTTATTAACAGACAATAATATTTGTTAACGTGTTCCAGGAAAAGCCAGTGAACGGTTGTTTCGCTGCGATGGGATACAGCTTCGCGTCCGGCACTATCGATGGTGCAAACACGTTGAATATTACACAGGTATCTAATACATCAGCATAAATAACTCATAGAGGATCATTGAAATAAAACTATTTTATGGTTTTTTTATATGATCACTAGTTGACCTGACAGACAAAGAACACCGATTCCTGCCTAGGATGATTCGCGAGGCTATTGAAATTAAAAAAACACCCAAATTTCAATAGGGAAGATGGTTGGAAGCTTGCACAAGCCTGGGATCCTGTTCTACATTTAAGTAAATCGGATCCCAAAAGACCGGCTGCCAGACCTCAAGACACTGTGAGCTCATTCTGCGTAGATCGGACCGTCAACAGATAAAAAATTTAAAAAGTTGTATATTTGAAAAATGTAGGTAGATATTGTAACTTTGACTTTGCGGATGAACAACACCTCAGTCCCCCCCGTGACCATGAAGGCTGCAAAGTCTTCGAAACGTCGGGAGAAAATAATAATATAAAAAACCGCGATAAAATCCGTTTAAATAGTTTTTATTTCAATGTCTAACATTCGCGTAAACATAAGAAATCATTATAGATAGATTTTATCCCAACGTTTCAAAGACTTTGCAGCCTTCGTAGATCGGATCGTCAACAAAAAATATTTAAAAACAATGTATGATTGTGAGATGTAGGTAGATATTGTAACTTTGACTTTGCGGATGACCAACGCCTCAGTCCCCCCCGTGACCACGAAGGCTGCAGTCTTCGAAATGTCGAGAGAAAATTATAATATACTAGCGACCCGCCCCGGCTTCGCACGGGTATAACATAACAAAATTACAGTATTTCTCCACTATTTAATGGATGTTATTATACATATAAACCTTACTTGAATCACTCTATCTATTAAAAAACCGCATCAAAATCCGTTGCGTAGTTTTAAAGATTTAAGCATACAAAGGGACATAGGGACAGAGAAAGCGACTTTGTTTTATACTATGTAGTGATGTAGTGAATAAGAGACCATAAAATCCGTAAATAGTTTTGTTTCAAGGTCTAACATTCATGTAAAAGACATCATCATAGAGGCTCAGTATTGCAAGATCAATCTAGCATTAGTCCAAGCAATCTCCTTGGAATGAGATAAAATTTTATTAAGCGAAAAGATTTTCATGGGGACATATTTGAATGTAAAAGTAGGTGACCCATAAAAAAGTTAAGTCTAAAATTTTCCTAAGAACATTCAGTTCCAATATAAATAAAATCGAATTAAATATTAACAAATATTGTTTAGCGCATTTTGGTTTCATTTTCATTACAATCTATCAAATTATTACACTCTAGCACTATGTGGTTTTTATACCTAAAAATTATAGTACAATTTGGACGTCTTTTTATTATAATACAATCTAGACACGAGTTTTTATGTTATTGAAGTAGTGTTTTGTGATTTATTTTCCAGGGCGATATCAATAAACACGTAAGATGTTTTTTATTTGTAACATTGCACGTAAGCAAATACTGTAAACACCTTATGCAACGTAGAAGTGCACAGGGGAATTTTAAAAATTCACCTCTTACGAACTTTCTTGATTTCTGAGACACTCAAGCCTACAGAACACTTGGCTTATTTAGAAAGAAAGAAAACAAGATTTATTATTGGGACAATAACAGTATAACATCTACAATATAAGCAGAGACAAACAAAACATATACTTAATTAAAGAAAAATACACAATTATACACATTGTGCCAACAATGGGAACCCCCATTCATCTTCTTGCTGCAGTACCAGCGTGACTGATACTGTAGCGCTAATTTTCAATGAGGGACCAAGGTGACGTACGGACACTCATTTGGTGTGAAGCACAAAGTTCACAAAGACACAATTACAAGTAAAAACAAAACAAATTCAAACAAATTACAGTATAAAAAAGAAAATAGTGATTATGTATTGTTGTCCAGGGTACATTAGAAGGTAATCCGCTGTTCGACCTGGTGGGCGGAGTGGTGGCGCCCCCTACTGACGAGGATATCGAGTGTCACGCGCCCAAACCCATACTACTCGCTACTGGCAGGGTAATTACATACAAAAACTTAAGTATAGGCATTATATCCATAATGTTTATTTGCGAGCTAGAAGGTGACATACGAATTTAAGAACAAGAAAGCCACTACTAACTTATTATACAAAGAATGAAATTTCTAAGTTTGGTAAATCGTGATTTGTAATTAATTTGTGAAGCTAACTCATATATTTTAACTAGACAGATTGTTACGTATCTTAATTCATTTTAAACCAGTGTTTCTGCTATTAAATTGATATTCCCCAGGCAAACTTCCCCATCCCCTGGCACCCTCGCATCATCTCCGTGTCCGTGGCGTTGTTGGGCGGTGTGGCGATATTGGGTGTGGCAGGGGAGCCCACCACGATGGCGGGACGTCGCATGCAGCGCGTGGTGGCGAGCGCCATGGAGCGCTGCGGTCTGCCGCCCAGGGTACTGGTGTCAGGGCTCACCAACGAGTACATGCATTATGTCGCCACTTTTGAAGAGTATCAGGTATTTAATTTATATTAATACGTAAACAGAAACGTTGTACCAAGTTTTAAGCTTATGGCGCGTTCGGAGGAGTTTGACATTTGTCATGATTAAATTTCATATATAACAGTAGGTTAATAATAATATTAGCCTTGTATTATACTGTCCTACTGCTGGGCACAGGCCGCCTGTACTACTGCAAGGGATTAGACCTTAGTCCATCACGTTGGCCTAGTATAGATTGATAGACCTCACATACCCTCAAAATTCCTAGAAAACTAGACAGGAGTGCATATATTAATTTCAACGGTCGAATTTAGTCCAGTGGACCACTAGTTATAATGAATGTACATATAGCATTATACCTTCTGTTTGCCCGATAGATAAAAGTGTAATAAATACACCCGTATATTAACAGCTATTTTATCTACAATTTTATACAAAAATATATCAAGGCGGACTAAACGTTGAAGGAATTCTAGATAACCTATACCGGAAAACTTATAAGATTATATAGGAATAAAATAAAGTATGTTATTCTTAGTGGCGATAGCCTAGTTGGGTGTAAACGGACTGCCGAGACGAATATCCACAGGTTAAAATCCCAAGGGTACAGACCCATGACTTTTTTAGAAAAGTCATGGGTCTGTACCCTTGGGATTTTATATGTATACTCTGTGTGAATAATCGCTTGCTCTAACGGTGAAGAAAAAAAACGTGAGGAAACCTGTATACCTGAGAAGTTTTTTTATAGTTTTAAGGGTGTGTGAAGTCTATCAATTCGCCATAGTACAGTGTGGTGGACTAAGGCCTATTCCCTCTCAGTAGTAGAGGAGGCACGTGCAGCAGTGGGACAGTATATACAGGGCTGATATTATTATTTATTTATTATTACATCCCATACATATTATATTAGGGGGCACTGATACTGGTTAGAAAAACACATCACTACTCGACCAGGAGACGAACCCGAGACCTCAACGCGGTAGTAATGCATAATGCAAACTATTTTCTACGAGTACACAGTGGGTCTTCTATATCGGAAAAGGCATTTCTTGTACGTAGCCGCGAAAACATTTTTTTACCAACGACATCTATCCACCATTTCATGCAGTTTAAAGAATCTTCTTTGTAATTGAGGCTACGTCATCGAATAACATTGAGAGAAGGGATCACTGGTTTTCACTTATAAAATGGACATCGGCGAGACATTTAACTTTAAATTAAAAAAGAAATCCTGACTGAGATGGGTGTGCCAATTATCTCTGTATTTATGGGGATTCATTGTCATCCTGTTTCAATAAACTGCACAAAGGCTATTCAAAGCCGTGTGTAGTACTACAGTTGGCGCGCTTTGTTTTTAATTAGAAAATGTATCATATTGTGAATTTTACTGTTAATTACTTTTATAACGCGGTTCGTGTTGAGTCTGCTTTTTGGTACGTATTTTTTTTAATTAATTCTTACCAAAAAATAATTTTTCTGAAATACAGCATCACCTATATTTTTTAAATATGTATGAAATTATTTTGTTATAAATACTTAACTAATACAAATTATTAAATTATAAAATTCGTTTGTACTATCAAATACATATTAGGCATCATTCACACAACTTTTTCATAAAGCTGAAATCGCGTTAGATACCCAACGCACTCTCAACGCGTTCTTTGATATTGTCTATACTAATATATAGCAGAAGAGTTTGAACGCGCTAATCTCAAGAATTACTAAATCGTTATTTTTCACAAATAGCTACATTACTCCCGAGGGCTTTAGGCTACTTATTATCCTGGAAAAAACTTATTGACGCGTGCCAGCCAAGCCAGTGTAAAATATAGAAGTCGCAACTGCAATGTGTTTGAAATGCGTCTTTTAAATTATTCTAATTATGTTTTGTGATAAAGAACGGACTTAAATAAACTTTTTAATTATTAAACCACGGCTTTGTTAAATGCTTTAGATTAATTACTTACTTGTAGAAATTGCAATTCGAAAAGTAAGATAATAAAATATATTTTGCCAATTTAGTGCCGTGCTTGTTTACTTAGTTGATTGGAAATGAAATTACTTGTATTTTAAAATTATTTTAGTTCCAAACATAATCAGTTTAACATAATCCATTGCAATGGATGTTATCCCTTCAAAATAGCTAGTTCAGTATAGCATATTGGATTGATTATACGTAAGGTTATAAATTTAGGGCACCATATTGCAATGATATGTTCCGTTATAAAACGAAACGTCATTTCTTGTAACCAATACTTGGTACATTACAATAATTAATGAATATTGTCCTTATTTTTGCTTTCGAAATAAAATATAAAATCCAAAACATTGCTAAAACACAATCTCCATAAAAAGAGATCAACCACAGCTAGAAATTCATCGTAAACTAGTACTTCTGGCAACTAGTGGCAAAAGGTGAAATTTTCCAAAAGGAAACCCGATACAACATATAGTTACAAATATGTTTGAATGCGGTCTACAAACCGTTCTAATGATAATTGGATTTTACATAAATTATGAAAGGGAAGCCGGCAGGAGTCGGGTTATATGGACCATTCGACACTGCTGGAGACCCTATATTTTGCTGAAGAAGTTTCTTGCGCCCCTTAACAACGATAACAATTTCCAAAGAGGTGGTTGCTGAGGAAATTTCTTGAGTCGCTTTTTCACAGCGATAACACGTTCCAAAGCGGTGGTATTATTTGGTGGTATTCATAAAGATACAAGAGCTTGTGAAAGACTATTTGAATAAAGAAAATTGGCGCTATCTATACTAATATATGAAGCTGAATTATTTGTTTGTACGCTGCAATCTCAGGAACTACTAAATATATTGTGAAAAAAAAATCTCCCATATATATTTTTAATACGTTTTCGGCTAAGTAACCCAGTTGGGTTGTATTGTTATGGTGTAGTTACACCTGATAGTAAGGTGAGTGGGGTCCTATAGAATGTCGACTGACTACCCCTAGACAGTCGCCATACTTATGCCGGTCTGTTGGAACCGGATATACACAGTCTGATCACTTACGTGGGCCAATATAGCGGGGTTTGATGCCTTGTGTTCGGTGCTCGCTATCCGGGCGGATATAAAATATATCCCACCACCAGCATAAATAATAAGGAGTTACATTACCCCTGAGTGCTAAAGGCTTTTTATCCCGAAAAATCTTTTTCCCGCGGGAGGAGCCACAAAAGTTAGTCAGGTATATGAAGTGGTCATTTGTTCAATCAACGCGCACTTCTCAGATACAAAGGTATGAGGCGGCGTCAACGATCTTCGGTCCGCACACGCTGGACATCTTGCTCAACAAGTTCGACGAGTTTATAAACGTCGCTATAGATGTGAGTTGACACCAAACATGGACATTGCAAATCCTCCTTAACACTTTTCTTTGTTGCTTTGTATGACGAGACGAGCGTTCGCGTGGTGGTAAGCGATACAACCGCCCATAAACAGTAGAAACACTAACACCTTGAATTACAAAGTATTGTTTGGTATTCCACTGTACTCGCCATCCTGAGACATGGGATATTAAGTCTTGTTATAACCAGTAGTTACACTGGCAACAATGTTCAATTGTATAATTATAGACACACCTAGGGGGCCTGTTGAAATCTGTAGGTGATGCTCAGATATTGTTAACTTTGTTGCAGAAACAAAAAAAAAAAAAAAATTCAGCATCTATAAATTTCATGATAATAGTGTTTCTCAACTTTCGGTAACAAGTGACATCTTAAGTTAACTTTAATCGAAAAAACAAGAGATAAACATTACTAAATAGATGGGGTGTATTTTGTTTTATTTGATGCGTAGGTACCTAACACTGACTTACAGCTATTTAATAATTCTGGATACATTTTATTTATAGGATCAAATACAACTTTTAGTGAAATGCTTCTAAACACAGGGCGGCGAGGTCCCGCCAGGCCCGGAGCCGGCGGACAACAGAAACAGGACGTTGTCATTGATCCTGCCCGTGGTGGTGGACAACAGTCCCCTGGGCAGGTCGTTTGGAGACGTCTTGGAACAGCCCTCTGTCACCGTGGCCAGGGGGCAGACCGTTCGAGCTAGATTTGTGAGTTTTCGATTGTTATTATTCTGCTGTTTTTAATGCATCAAACATTTTTCATTATAAGTGGTAAATTTTAATCACTGTGAACTTTTTTTTTATAATTATTGGTAAATAAAAATGATCGTTAAATTACAAAAAATGTACAGGGTAATTTTGACATTGCGTTATTAAATGAAACCACATCTCACCAAAAATCCTGGTTTTAGTTTTCTGATTTTTTGGTCATTTTGTAGTTTAATGCAAATATGGCGTGTGCCTGAGAGTATTTCTGACTGAAACTATGATGTTGTCGCTACAATGAATTCTCTGAGAGTAGTAGTAGTGGCATTAGGGCGCGTAAAATTAAAATTACTTTTTATTAATATTTATTTTGTTCGAAACTTACACTTTTTTATTTTACATCTAAGGCTCAAATAACTTATTTTAAAGTGTTATTTCCAAGTATATAAGTGTGTGGTTTCATTTAGTAACGCGATGTCAAAATGACCCTGTATATTATAGTCCATTTTGGTGTATTATTATCTATGTTTGATGTAGGTGGCAGCAAATCCTCGTAACGACCTGAAACAGGAATCAAACCACGCTGTCGTAGAGAGGCTAGAAGCGGGACGATGGGCCGTGTTCGCAAACGATGCCGATTGGAATACTAGGTATGATTCACAGGCTCATACCAATGATTCTTGGTGATATAAATAGGGAGACGGTGAACGAACCATTATTTGTGGGTAGGCATGAAATAGTAGCAGATGACCTCACAAAAGTCGTAGGAGATCGCTGGAAGCGGGCCGCTTACAAAAGGTCGATCTGGAAATCTTTAGGGGAGGCTCATGTTCAGCAGTGGACATCCTACAGCTGGTGATAATGATGAAGCAAGAAATAAACGGAGATCAACTTCCTGTTCTTTTTTGTAAGGGCTGGTAATTGCCCCTCGTTCGGATTTGTTAAATCAGCGTTGGGGGGCGCTTGAATACATTTAATAACCTCAATAGTTTTAATGATTTATAATATACATGGAAGTAACAAAAAACTATAACATATTCAGTTGATATTCGCAACATGGATCATATCTTCTTTGTTATATAAAAAAAAAAATTGTAGATTTTAGTTTGTTTTTTATTTTTTTAGAATAACTGTTTTATTTGTCTCTTTGCATTATCGGCTACTCATAAGTTTTTGACTCTCATTATAGGTATCACAAGATTCAGTCATAGCCTAGTTTGAGGATCCCTGACAATAATTGTAATGCTTAAACTTAGATATGCCAATTATTGTTTATGTATTTCTTAATGTTATTATTTCTGTGTTCTTTTTGTTGCAATATAGTTAAGTTATTATTATTAGATTCCCCTTCCATCCCCAGGTTCACCTGGACCCGAGACTCGACGCTCTTGGGCACCAGCTCAGTGACGTTCGAGTGGACCGTTCCCCTGGACACCACCATGGCGACGTACAGGATCGTGTACCACGGCGTCGCGCGCACCTTGTTCGGGAACTTGCGGGAATTCAGCGGGATCAGCAATGCATTTACTGTTGTCGATATAAATGTTTAGCTAATACTTTGTGTTTTATTTTGGGTTTTTATTACTAAATAACTTTTTTATAAGTGGCGATAGCCTAGTTGGTGTGCAACGGCCTGCCGAGACGAATGCCCGCAGGTTCAAAATCCAAGAGCATACCTGATTTTTCTAAAATTATGTGTGTATTCTTTGTGAGTTAATGCTTGCTTTAACGGCGAAGGAAAAAATCGTAAGGAAACCTGCATACCCGAGAAATTTTCTATTAGGAATTTTCGAGGGTGTGTGAAGTCTACCAACCCGTACTAGGCCAGCGTGGTGGACTAAGGCCTAATTCCACTCAGTAGTAGAAGAGGCCCGTGCCCAGCAGTGGGGCAGTATATAATACAGGGCTGATATTATTATTATATTATTATAACTTTTTTTATTTTATTGTCTTGGATAAGTACCATTTGACGTGTCAGGATAGGGAATGCAGAAAGAAATAGGCAGGGAGTGGTCATTTACAGTTGTGGGTGATACTTACGGACATAAAGATTGTCCCCCGAGCAAACATCCCTGATTGGTTCCATAGATTTTTTGCACACGAATTATGGCGGGAATATGCAGAGTTACAAATATATTTCTTTAATTAAATAAGTTTAGGTGTTTTAGAAATTTTAAACTATCAAAACATTTCTTATTAATTGTCTATTTAATAGTGATGGTTTCAAATTAAAATTATGTGTACTTTCGGAGGAGATACGCAGAATTTTAGTGGTAATTTTATTGTGAAATTAATGATACAGTATCCACATTATAAACAATTTGAAACCAAAATTAAGATAACAGAATGTATAAATATATATGATGATCATTTTTTTCTGCATATATCCAAATTTTAATACAACGTCCTCTTTTCTGTCTGTCTGTAATCTGTATGTTATTGAATTTTTGAAAATCTACTGAATGTATTTTTAAGCTATTTGGTATGCAGATAGTTTTGGACCCTGGGAAGGCTATAAGCTACATTCTATCCCGTGAAAATATAGAGCGGGATTTTTATTCCGCAAAACTCCTTTACACGGGCGAAACAGCGAGCAAAAGCTAGTGTTTTATAAATTTCGAGAAAGCTTCTAAAATTACGGTTACCGCGCCGTTTCGCTGGAGGGGGCTTCAAACATGTGCAATAAAGCCGCAGATTGTACCTAATATATACCCTTCAGTTAGCTTGTGGCCTCATAATAAACAAATTAACTCAACAGTTACTCTATCAGCATTAGTTACATTATCCGACCAAATCAAGAAGTTATCAATTATAGTGCAGTAACATTTTTCTCAACAACTTGTGCAAATTGTCGCGTAACATTTCGTTATCTCTGGTACAGCGGACGACTTCAATCTGTGGACATAATGTTCAGAGTTCAAAAATAGTTCAAGCTATTTTAATCGTTATGATTAACTCCACAGGGTCTGTTTTAACTTATTCAGGGGTTTAGTTAAAGACCTTGTAGTATTGAGGAGTTAAATTTAGTGTCATTGTTAGTTCATTTTCTTTGCTTTCCAATGGACATGTGGTTTTAAAACTTTCTTTAACAGTTGACTTAGGTTTTTAAAATTTTCTAAAAATATTTTACAAATAAGAACATAGCACGTTGATCTCATTCCACTAGATCTTAAGTGGAGTATGGTTAAGATAAAGTGTCGACTGACGAAAGGTTATTCCTCACCAGTCGCCACAATTATGCCGGCATAAAATCGGATTGTACATAGGCTGATCCTGAACGCGATACACGTACCCGGGTTTAACAATTTGGATAGAACGCTATCCAGGCAGATACAAATACCTTATCAGCAGATATTTAGTGTTAACTATTTAATGTATCTAACCTTGAATTTATCATAAGTTAACTATAAAACTAGGTTTTATAAACAAACCTTCGATTTTAATCACTCTTAGTCATCTTAAATCTAGACAAGTTCATGTTTTGTAATTGACAAAGCTGCGCTGCGGACAAGTTTTTCTTGCAATGCCTGAGACTTTAATTATTCGAGACAGTACGACCTTCGACGCAGGATTTCACCCCTCCTTCTCATCCACATTCCTTAAAGTGCAACGTATCGATAATTTATTAGTCTTTGTGTGTTTTTATCGGCGGAGGTACTCATTTACCATCAGATTGCCTTCAAAACAAAATTAAATTAATAACCTTCTGTAGTGTACTGGCTGGTACGTTTTTCTTGAGATAATGCTTTGTTTTATAGAAATGTCAGTTTGTAAATAAATGTATTCGATAGAACAAACTCAGAATATTATTTCCACGTTTCTTGGAATTCGACACCTTCATTAAATTTTATTTTGTTAGTGCAGTTTACTTATTATAACTGTGGAATTTGAGGATATTTGATGTCATTATTTAACTGACAACTGCATTGTTCTAGACAGTTGTAATTATTTATTGTTTTCTATCTTTTTTGCGACTATTTAATAATGATACTAAATAGAGAAGAACAGAAGACACTCCTTTGAATAAAAAATAGGGTGAGACCGAAATATAACTTTTACTTGTTGAGATGTAGTGCATGTACATACATACATAACATACATAACATCACGCATTTTATCCCCGAAGGGGTATGCAGAGGCGCAACTAGGGCACCCACTTTTCGCCAAGTATGTTCCGTCCCATGATGTGATAGGGGGCGAGCCTATCGCCATATCGGGCACAAATTCCAGACTCCGGGCTGATACTGAGCAGAAAAACCCAAATATCACTTTGCCCGACCCGGGATTCGAACCCAGGACTTCAGAGCGCTATTGTACCGGACATGCAATACAACTACGCCACCGAGGCAGTCATGCATAGTGCATGTACTACCATAAATTATGCCTACGTACGAAGTCATATACGAAAACAAAAAAAAAAAATATTTTATGTATTTAATATTAAACACCTATATTCAGATGTGTAATTTTTTATTTTATTTTATTAAATTGGTACAACAACAGGTTTAAGTAAAATACATTACGATACAATAAAGCAAACATAAAATATTGTTATAAAATATATATTAGTCAAGTAATGCTTAAAACTGGTCCAAGAAACATCTAGTCTTTTCTCTAAAGAGTAGTCTTTATACCTCTAATGACGTCTTTAGTATAAGGAAAATTTTCCAAATCACCGTCTGGCGTTGGCACAGTTGACTGATGTTCATTTGTCATAAATACTATATAACCTAAAAAGTAGTCAGTCTAGTCTTTTCTCTAACGAGTAGTCCTTACACGTCTTATGACGTCTTTAGTACAAGGCACATGTTTAGAATCTCCGTCTGGCGTTTGCACCGGGGACTGATGTTCATTTGTCATATTAAAGTTTTAAATATTTTTGTTTTCTAGATAAGCAGGTCGTAAACTCGGAGATAGTGTATCACTTACATAATTTAGGTGTTTATTTAGTGGTGTGCTGTTGTGATAGCCGCTTGTGTTAATAGATTAGTAATAAATTTGTGGATATTAGGTAAGTTTCATTGTATTTTTATTACTTTGTACGTTATTTGGCATTTAATTTCACTAATAGAAACGTCATCAAAATGGATGGAGTGAAAATCTCTTTAAAATAATATAGATTAGTTATAAGCTGGAGCCAAGCTATTTCTATATATAATTCTTTTCATATTCCTGCATTACAAGATACAACATTCCTTATAATTCATGCGAGACTACAGCTTTGTTTTGTTATGATAATTTCCAAGGTCAGCTGTAGTCACTGTCATTGCTGCAGTGATGGATTTGTAACGATTGTTTCGCTAATCGATTATAATCGAATACATATAAGTTATAACAATCAAATAAACATATAATATATTTTATTGATGGATTTACTACTTATCATGTTGTTTAAAGCAAACGGTAGGTATGTTTATAAGTTTATTATTTATTATATAAGAGTATATAATTTACGTGCATATGCGTTACATTATCATGGCATTTGCGCAACTAGTGCAGTAGTTAGAACGGCCAAAATATTTTGATAAGCACACATAAAAGCCAGCTACTTTCAATTATTAAACGGCTTTTGAAAAAAGAAAGTTGTATTTTTACGGTTCAGTTGGTTTCTCCAAAATAAACTTAATCAATAAATAACATAGTTTATTAAAATATGCGGTTAATGCCTTTAGCGAATTATTATTTAAATCTGTTGCCGGAACAGTTACATTTGTCGGGTTCATTTATTTCGAACAATTTATTTATTGCACAAAATTAACAAACAATCTGGTACATAAAGTAATGGAAAAGTCCATACATAATTTCTCTGCGTTGGTTTATTTTCCTGTCGATCTTTAAACGAGCCCTTGTTAAGTTGGCAGTTATACTGCGAGCAAACATTCACAAAAAACTACCATAGGATCCCTTTGGCCATTACTGTCTTCAAAACCTTTTTACTTAGCTCTACCTTTCACCTGCCAAAGCCCGTTCAAGAATATAGTTTTGTGTAATTTTGCTACCAGTCAATGTGCAAGCATTTCGTTCCGGTTTGATGGACACTGTAACTAGATTATGCAGCTTACAAGATAATAACATCTGATACTTCAAGGTGAAGGCACTTAAGTCTTGCCAAGTATTGTTAGGTCATAGGTTTGGAAGCAGGGGCGGGCCGAGAGTTGGGGGGCACTGAGCAAAGTCTAGTTTAGTGTTCTGCCTAGTTAATCAAATCATTGACATCTATAAAAAAACGATTTTCATTAAAGTTGTAGGTATATGGTATAAGACAAACAAGTGTATAGTAAAATCTATTATGACAGACACAAACAAATTTAAGAAATTATTGCAAAAGAAATCAACAGCCTTGGTTATGTGTCAACTGCTTTAAATACTACACTTTTATAGTTTAAAATAAATAAAGTATAAAGTCTTTTTTTTTATATTTTTTAATATCTTTAATGGAGACTGGGGGGCTGCCCAAAAAGCCCTTATGTGGATCCGCGCCTGGCTGGAATGTGTTGATATTTATGTATACATGATTTAAATTAAAAACAAGTGTTTTTTACGTTTTTGGACTTTGAACCGGGATGTACATTGTTAAGAAGCACTATTCTTAATTTCTGCGCAGTTTTTGCTCGACATCTAAAATTGTTTTTGTAGATAATGACATATTAGCGGGCGGTCAGTAATGCAGGTATAGTAGATACAGCTCATGTCATATTAATTATAAACAAGGTCGCAAAACTGATTGTTGACTTGAATGCAAATCATGATGACTTCGTGCAGCAGAGTTGTTAAGTCATGGTGAGCGGGCGGTTTGCCGAGTATTGACCTCTGTTAAGGATGCACTAGATCTGTTTATTTACTGAGCTGCAAGATGCAATAAGCTAACTTGTTTTGCTAGGTTTGCTTTAATAATGCCACTAATATTATTGAATCTGTGCATCTGTTCCTAAAGTACGTTCTTAGATAGACAATTTAGTATGGAACATTTTGGTGGTTTAAAGTTTGTAATTAAAAAGTCTGCCACGAGGCTAAGAAAGCTGCAAAGATTTCTAAATGTTGGGAGAAAATAATAATTATAAATCACGATAAAATCCCAAAACTAATTTTATTTCGGTAGTTAATTATGTTTAAATTAATTCTTTCTTTGCATACTCCTGCTCGTTATGTGTGCTGCAACAATTTGTCGAAAATGAATTATTTTAAGGTATTACAAACTTCTTATTGTTATACTATACAGTTTTGCATATCATATAGTAACAGCGCCTTTACCCACCATAAAAAGGCTTGGGATTACAAGGGCCTTGCTTGGTGCTGGCCTTTGAATTCGGCAAGCTTTTTTACTTCCACCAGCTACCTCTCCCCTCCCTAGAGAAAATCCGTGTCTACGTCAATGCATATAGAAAACAATACCCTCTCATAAGAAATGTCTCTCAAGTGCGATTCATCTTACGATGCAATCCTAAAAGTAATTTATTTCTTGCCGTGATCAAATTATTTTCGAGATCGCGGCCATTTATCTTAAAGATCGACAAAGAACTCGCGTTAGCTATAAAACATTAAAATTGCATTACGAACGTGTCGTAGGTCCTTAAGTTGTATCTAACTGCGCGAGCGCATTGGCTCGGTAATAAAACGCGCTATGCGTTGACGCGGCCGGCATTCAAGACGCAATACCGCCATGTTCGACATACTGATAATCGTGTCGGGATTGTTACTCTTAATTTATTATTTATTCACGCGAAAATTCGGCTATTGGAAACGAAAAAATATACCTTATCCGAAGCCAGTTCCATTTTTCGGCAACTATGCTGACATGATTCTGGTGAAGAAGACATTTGGCGAAGTCGTTAAGGAGATATGTGATCAGTTTCCCGACGCGCCGGTGGTCGGCGCTTTCATGGGGACAGAACCCGTGCTCATCCCTAAGGACCCAGAGATCATCAAAGCTATTCTTGCGAAGGATTTCTACTATTTCAATGGAAGAGAAATTTCCGACCACGCTGATAAAGAAGAACTTATGTACAATCTATTTTCGACATCCGGTGATAATTGGAAAGTGTTACGACAGAATTTGACGCCTCTGTTCTCTTCGGCTAAGATGAAGCTGATGTTCAATATGATCGCGCGTTGCTCGCGCTCCTTCGAACAGCTTCTGGAGGAGGAGTCCAAGCTAGTGTCGGTGGAAACCAAGAATTTGATGGAGCGATTCACTATCCAGTGCATTGGAGCGTGCGTGTTCGGGGTAGAAACAGATACAATTAGCCACGACTCGGACAACCCTTTCAAACAAGCTGGCGATGACCTGTCGAAAACATCCAAGTGGTTGGCGTTTAAAAATTCAGTGCGAATTATGTGGCCATCATTATTTTACAGACTCGGATTTTCGCTTCTTACAAACGAGTTAGACGTATTCAAAAGCATCGTAATAGCTGTCTTCAAACAACGAGATTATAGACCGTCATCGAGACATGACTTTGTGGACTTAATTCTTACATGGAAGGAAAACAGTTACATCGAAGGCGATAAGTTACGGAGCGCGAGGAGTGTTGAAGGCGGTAAAACATCTATCAACGTTACTGACGATTTATTGATCTCGCAGTGCATGATATTCTTCAGCGCGGGCTTCGAAACATCAGCGGCCACGTTAAGTTTCACTTTGTACGAATTAGCAAAAAATGAGAGAGTTACGAAGAAAGTGTGCGAGGAAGTCGACGCGTATATAAAACGGCATGAGAATAAAATAAACTACGATTGTCTGTCAGAGCTGCACTACTTAGAAGCTTGCATTGAGGAGACGTTACGAAAGTATCCAGTTTTGGGAGCTACTACACGTGAAGTGATGGACAATTACACTTTCCAATCAGGTCTAAAAGTAGAGAAAGATCTTCGAGTTCACATTCCTATTTTGTACTTGCAACACAATCCGGACTTTTTCCCTGAACCACAGGAGTACAGGCCTGAGAGGTTTTATGGGGAAGAGAAGCGAAACATCATACCTTACACTTACATGCCATTTGGAGAAGGCCCCAGGATTTGCATAGGTAAGTGTTTACCTTCAACTATATATTTAATTTCAGTTTAGGAAGGCTTATAGACAAGTTTTACGATTATACAACATTATACAGATGTTTTTTTTTTATGAGTCTTTTTATCAAGTATAAACATGGAATTATATTATAATTATAAATTCAACAAATGTGCCTCTATGCATTATGCAAAGAATTGCTGTGTTAACAATCCTTTCATAGTTGTGCTAGTGCAGAATAAATCAATGTTTAGCTTTAAAGGCAAACTATTGAAGTTGTTCAAACTACGAAGCAAAAATGTTTTTTTCCTATCATTTCGACAGGTGTAATAACATTGCGCTAAGTCCACTTCCCGTTTTCGATGCCTAAATTATTATGTCATTATCCTTTATAAGCTAATAAAATTGCAATGTTTTAGTCATAAAAATTACGATATTTTGACTCAAACAAAACGCTAACTGCATGTAATTTTCACAAATATACGATGTATACCCCGCCAACTTGAATTAGACGAATGTACGAAGGGAGCGGACGGGGGTTTGTCAATTATTTACATTAGTCTGTGACGACTCGTCATTATTTCTTCATCTTACTTAGTACAATTTGGGTTAAAATATATCTTGTTAATACTGTCAGACAGTCTATGTAAGCCATACACAACCTTTTTTTAAAGGGGCCACAAAAACGTTTCGGTCTTGATGCGAGGGCCGCAAAAAATGTTTAGTTGTTAATAAAAAACATAATTCAAAATTGGAGATGTACTATTAATTATAATTGAAAAAAGAAAAGCACAATAAAGCCAGCTATACAATACATGATTTTGTGATGGGTGCGAAATTTAAAAACTTTGCCTGTAACTCAAGATGGGCCAATCACAAAGTTCCCGCGGGCCCCAGGTTGAGCATGGCTAGTCTATGTGATACAAATCGTTTTCTACAAGTCGACAGTTAGTGCAATAAACGACCCAAATTATGAGTACAGATAAACAGTGAATGAATATAAGTTTATGAATTTGAGTAAATTGCCGTTTATTACACGAAATATTGCTTGACTTATGTGAGAAATACCTCATACGAGTAATGATCCTCTCTTTTACAGGAATGAGATTTGCCAAAATGCAAATAATGGCGGGATTGGTGACTGTTTTGAAGTCATACACAGTGGAATTAGCTGACGGCATGGCGAAAGAACTAACCTACAGGCCAGAAGCGTTCGTGACCACATCAATGGACGGCATCAACCTTAAGTTTATAAAACGTGAAGGTTGGGAAGAGAGAATGTATGTTGAACAAATTGTTTAGAAAAAAAAAATGTTAAAAAGTATGGGAGCTCATAATTTTGAAATTCTTCGGATATAAGTATAGTTCACTTTTAACTTTTACAAGATGAAAGTGTGTCATCGTTCCTTATAGATTTAAATGTCGGTTAAAGTGATTTTGTTACTTTTTTTATTATATTATATAAAGCTGAAGTCTGTTTGTTTGAAAGCGCTAATCTCAGGAACTACTTTGTAGTTAATTGAAAAATACTTTTAGTGTTCGATCGCCTATTTATCGCGGAAGGCTTATAGGTTATATAACATCACGCTATGACCAATAGGAGTGGGATATCGACGAAAAATGTTGCAGATGGGGAAAATTTATTCCTTTCGAGTTTCTTTTGCGTGCACTGCGTAAACAGTTTAAGTTGCATAACA